>NC_134487.1:154073270-154278270 GCF_040206685.1 Ascaphus truei
AACATAACATACACTCCATTTTGTACAAGGTACAGTAGCCACACTATTTAAGGAAAGGTCAGTGCAATAATTCCAAAATGGTAATGATCAGTTGCATTAAAAAAAAGCAGTGTTTACAAAATACCACCACCGCCGTGTTTATGGTTCTACAAAAATACTATATTATATCAACACTTCTCGGCGTAAGAAGAATGCTGAAGGATTTCACAATAATGCATTTAACTAGAATGAAAAGGAGAAATAAAGGCAATCTGTAGAACAATTTTAGACCAAGATAGACAGCACGTTTCATTCACATAAAAGTACAGTATCAGCCTAGATATGTCTTGCTTAGAGAGAAAGCAAATGGAAGAAATCTTGTGCTGTGTCTTTTGATCCCCAGGGTTAGCAAACCTAGTAGGTGTTTGTGGAAGTGCTAATCTAATTTGAAGTTTCTCTAAAATAGGCTGGCAGGAGAAGTGTTGATGTCACATCCAGTGTGTTTGAGGAAATTGTCCTGTGCCAAACTTGATTATCACTCAGAACAATCTAGAGGCAGAAAGATTCCAGAGCACAGAACGTTACAATAAAAGTCCAGATTGCTGCCTCAAAACACTCATATCTGCTAACAAGTCCAAGCAGGCAAGTTGCAAAATTAAAAATACAAGTGATCTATTCAGACCGGTGATGTGTCACCAATGGTTGACATCAAATTAGAAAACAAGATACAGTAGCTGGGACTTCCTTTTGAACAGGGACACAATCTATTCAGATACAATCTGTTTTAGTGTGCCCTTATTACATGCACTGAACATCACAAAGTCCAGCACACTGGTGGATCTTTTGACGCCCAGTTGATATCACACATTATTTGCTTGTTTCTAGGTGCGATCGAGTCCACAGCTCTGGGGAAAAGCTACTTTTTTGAAGCCACTTTGACAACTACTTAAATGTTACAGTATTAAAGGGGCAGTCCCCACTAGGACCAAACTGTACTAATGGCAGTGACATGTTTAAGAGTTTAAAAGTAGGTGACACTGGTACAATAAGTGAGGTACAGACCAACGATGTACAGTATAATGCGCGCAAAATGCAAGCATACAGACATCTTAATATACTGTACAGGACAATAATGTACAAGGATAAGGGGTCCAGACTTAAAGTAAATATAGTGAGAAGGGAGTCCTTTCCCCAAAGGGATTACTATCTATGAAGTGGTGTCCATAATGGATATACTCTTTTCGTATCGCAATGTAAATAATGGTCTCATTAATGCAGTAGTCCCACTTACTTGGTCTAAAATATTTGATATTGTGACCGTTGGGGCAGCCGGTCGTCCATAATAAAGGTGAAGCCTGGCTGCCCCAAAACCGTGGGAACTGTCTGTCTAGGTAAGGCTTAGTTCGGCCATATGTGTTTAATATCGGGGGGGGGAGAACCAGGAATGTAAAATAGCCTGTGTGTAAATGTAACAGAAAAGCACGTTATTCCCTGTGAAAGCAATACCCCAGCCTAGAGAGCAGGGCGGCAGGCAGATTTCCCAGGGCCCACGACTAGTTACGTCCGGGGCCCCCCTTCCCCTGGTGGTATTGCGAGCCCCTTCCCCCCATTTCACACCTCATTAGTCCCCTCTATTTCCCACCCACTTCCCATGTATTTCTCTCCCCTCCGCCTCACTCCCTCTTCCTCAATAACCCCCCTCCCACCTCAAATGTATTTCTCTCCCCTTCTCATTCTTACTCCCTCTTTTCCTCACTCACTCACTCCATCCTCCCCTTTCTCCTCTCACTCAATCCCACTCCCACACAAAATACATATAACCCCAGGCCCCCAATATATTTTAAAAATCCCGCACTCAACCCATTGCATTTTAAAAAAGCCCCCCACTCCCCCTAATACATTTTAAAAAGCCCCCCACTCCCCCAGTACATTTTAAAAAGCTATCCACTCCCACAATACATATTAAAAAGCCTCCCCCACCCCCAATACATATTAAAAAGCCTCCCACCCCCAATACATTTTAAATAGACCCCCAATACATTTTAAAAAGACCCCCCCAATACATATAAACAAGGCCCCCACTCCCCCAATACATATATAAAAAACAGACTTACCTTGTGAATGGTCTGTCGGTAGGGCCTGGAGGAGGGGGGGGAGGTAGTCAGAGGATGCAAGTAAGGCCCGGGGTGGGGCAGAGGATCGAGGATCTGGAGGCCTGATAGGGTCAGGGTGGCTTTTGAGGAGGGAGGACACGTGGGTGGTCCTGCAGCCCCAGTTCCGGGTGCAAGCGCACCAGCCGCCCCTGCGCACATGCACTGCACCGACCGCGCCTGCGCACGGCACCAGCCAAGCCATTACTGCACATGCAGATGGGAAAATCAAAAGCATTTTTGTTTTCTGACATGTCCGCTGACAGCGACACGTGACCGGCGGGGCCCGAGCTCCACACTTCACCGGGCCCGGGGCACCATTTCCCCACACTCCAAGCAGTTCCATCCTCAAGGGGCGGTCTTAGGCACTTAAGCCAGACCCCTGTTCTGATTGGTGCAGCCGGGCGAGCCTCCGTTGAGCCCTCACCTGGGATTGGCTGTTGCTTACCGGTTCACGCTGTGATTGGCTGCGGCTCATGGGCCATGTTAAAGATAACTCATGGGAGCTATCTAACGAGCCAGCGATCACAGCGTAAGCAGTTCAGAGTTTCGTGGAGATCTTCGTGCTTGTGGGATGCTGAGAGAGAATCTACGTGCTTGACGGAGATACAACTGGCGGCAGATTCAATATTGCAATTGCACATGTAGCACTGTTTCCTCCCCCCTCTCTAGGAGATACACTCTATGGCTACTGTGTGGTGCTGAGGCATACCTGTAGGTTCAGGAGAGCTGAGCTGATCTGCAGTGTAGTGGAGATCAGGACAGGCTTTTGATTTCATCTGTAGTTCTTTATCTGTGGTGTTCAGCGCCTCCAGCTTCAGTGGGTATCCTGGAGCAGTTCCCTCTGAAGCACTCTCTCACACCTTCTCACTGACTCAGTCTAGACAGGTGTATAATAGAACAAGAGGATCTTTATTTGGCAGTCACTGCATGATGGTCTTACAGCGGTGCAAGGGTTTAGAGGGTTCCCACCTCTGGATGGTGCTTGACCCTGATAGTATAGGGCATTTGTGGCTGAATCAGATGTTCCCTCAGTTCAAAGACTGAGGGCGAGCACTCTCATCCTGCCATGGGAGAGGCTGATAGCTCTACTGCTTCCTCTCTCTTCCAGAGCAGGAACAGGACTGAACTAAATCTGCATTCCCTCATAGGAGGAACAAGAAGGGGCGGGCCCATGGTCTATACCTATACCAGATAGGCTTACACAGGCCATGAGTCACCACCTTACTTCTGTCACTCATAAGAGGGGCATGAGGGGGTTAACAAGCCCACAGATTAACCTGTTACTGCCTGCAGCTAGCAGGGACTTACATAACAGGGGGAAGCCAGGTAGAAAGAGAGACATACCCTGTTGCACATAAATAGCACTTTGATACCGGGACGTGAAGCAGACAGGGTAAACCTACTGAAGCAGGTCCCTGCACCTAGGCAAGGCTAGTGTCTTCCCCCCAGGTCCCCAGTTGGTGAGTGTATGTCATAACTGTATATTTTGTGTATTTGCTGGCATTATCAAAATAAGCTCCATTTAGTCAATTACTTTGTCCTGTGTTTGGTGATAGTGATGGTTTTGGTGTTAAAAGTACTGGTCTCCCATGACAGATATCACAAGTGATGCTCCCCAAATGGAACATGTGTTGGGATGCTGAAAGCCCTTCCAAAACTTGGCAAGTGTCATGATTTTGAACCAGGTGGCCCTGAGGCCCTCAGCTTTGAGTGCCACTGGGGCACATGAAAAATAAAAGATGATAAATTGCTCTGATAAAATTCCATCAACCCAATAAATGTTGAAGATTAGGCCCCATATTTATTACCATAAGATACTGTCAAACGTCGGAAGACATCTGTCTGCATATTAAAATGAATGGGCCATAAAGTGTCCTATGGCATAGAACTCCATAGTAAATATGGCCCTAAGAGTTCTCAGCATTGCCCTCCTATATTTTCCCATCCGTAGCCTTCACGTTATCTAAAATGTTGCAGTCTTCCTCTTGAAAGTCAGTGAAATCTTCTAATATAATTTATTTACCAACATAGCGAAGGCTCTCACACATTTAATACCTTGTCAAACATTTCAATGTCTGTTTAGTTAATAAATATATTTTTTCATGGATTTTCATATTCAGTGTAAAACTATAACTGTCACAAGAGACCAGGACTTTTAACAAATTTATACCGGGATCATTCACTAGGCAAAACACATTTGTATATGCCCGGGCTGGCTGAATAGACATTTATAGCAAATGCACAAATCATAATAAAATATGTTTTATTACACAATATCTCTTGGGGAGACCGATATCTGTGTGGGAGATGGATCGGGGATATCTGGGCTTGAAAACCAGGAGTGTAGGGGACACTGGGCAGCCCAGGTGTAATTCCACTAGCATACCGGCAAATAGTGCCTGTACGTCGGGGAGAATTAGTGGACTACCAGTATCATTGGCCCCCGAACTCCTGTAAGCAAAATAATTGCATTTCAACCCAAATACCCCACATAAAACTCACACACAAGAAGTTTCACGTTTCTAGGGCAAAGGGAACATGTAAACAGGAAAAGCACGGGACAATTTAATTTTGTACATGTATAATCCCTGGCCCCTGGATTATCGTGCTAGGTAGCTGCCAGGGACCCCACAGTTTCAGGGGTAACCAAATGGGCTTAAACCTTTATTGTATAGCCTGGTTACCCCCTCCCATCAGAATCACAATAACAAATTTAAATACAAATAAATATATATAGCCATGCATAATAATGGTATATTGCTTTCCTCTCTGTTGGCAGTAAGTCCTGGTAAGAACAGATATGCCAGCAGTAGTTATGGAGGTTTTCCCTCACCCAATGGTGATGTGCCCTATGTATGGAGGGGAGTGGCTGTATGCTCTGAGTCCCTGGATAGTGACATCAGGGATGCGCCTGCCTCCTGAAGTATATAAGGCACAACACAGTTAGTTACAGTGTGTTCTAGCAGCTGTGGAAAGCTGTTGGGAAGTTGTATTTTCCTGCATAAGGGATTGTAGGAACACTTTGTGACCCTAGTGACTTAACTAGCGGTCCAGGTTGACCAATCAGCCTGTCTAAGCCACTCTGTGTCCAGGGACCTGGCACAGAGAGGATCTCCCTAGGAGAAGAGGGAATCCCACACCAATTTGGGAGGGCGTACCTGGCGAAGGGACAGCACGGAGAGATGTGCGGCAAGAGCCGGCAGCTGCATGGGGCAGTCTGCTACATCACCGTCTACAATAAAGATGACCTTGTTAACGATACCCCCACTGTGTGAGTGTGAAATTACTCAGCAGTGGATGGCACCACCAAGAAGGAGTTCCTCACCAGGACCATCTCCCTGCGGAAGCATAGACCCTGATGAGGTGGAGGCGCTGCACACGATGTAAGTTGAACTCGCACCCACTACCTCAGCTACCTGTCCTGCTGGAAATCCCCTACTAACATCAAGCGGGAGACTCAGGAGTTCGGTTGCCTACAGGTGCACCACCAAACACAAACATGTAATGGGGGTTGGTTATTAGAGTACCCAGGCCAATGTGAGATTGGGGGGGGGGAAACCCGTTACAATTGGAGGCGCTGCTGAGAGATATATATCTGTTAAACAGGACAGGCTTTTGCTAGGCACATGCTAGGAAACAGGGAAAGTGTATGCTGCCACTTTGTGCTGCGTTGGGATGGAACCGCAGGGAGTAACCTGGGAACCTGAGAGGAGTTAGTGGGTCTGGAGAGGGGCTATAGCTGTCCGAGTCACCTTGAGGTCACGCTAGGGGTAGGACGCCAGAAGGGAGAGCCTGTTAACTAGGTCAGGAGTCCTGGAGAGGGTCTGCACTAGGCTGACCAAGAGAGGTAGACGCCCAAGTACTGCATGGGAGCCCCAGAATACTCTAGCCATTCCAGATCACTTACCGAAGGGAGCACAGACTGGGAGGAAGGAGATACAGTAGACACTGAGAGAGTGAGCCTAGCCTGAGGTAGTGCAAACACGAGTTGGACATATGTTAGGTACACGAGGTGGTGCACAAGGCATGTTTATTGTACGGATGTGGTAGCTGCCCCGCAGAGCGGAGCTCCATGTACAATAATCCAGTATACCGTGAGCAAGAAGTGACCGTCAGAATGGAGGATCTGCAAAGAGCAGAAGGTCCAGGATGCCGGGACGAGGAAGGAGAACAAACTACAGGAGAGACTCTTGTGTGTTTGTAATGGAATGGCGTGAAAGCCGTGGCTGCGCCGTGTTTGTCATGCCTATGTTCTCGGGAAGATACCCCTGAGAATAGTGAGGACGACAGCCTTGCGAGATGGGAGGAACGAAATGGACTTTGTTACACACCAATTAACAAACAGCCAGACGCTACCTCAAATACAAAGAAGGACTGTGCTTACCAAAATGGCGGTTCCCGCGTTCCCAGGACACCGCGTGGGCCAGCTGCAGAAGGTCTTGCAACTCTGCGATTTGCAAATTGTTGGCCAGGATTGGCGGCAACGAGGAAACTCCACCCAGTTGGGGAGTTTGGCGCGAAAGCCGGAGCCGCGCCTTCATGGACTATGACTCACTCCGCCCTTGTGCTGGGTTAGCCTACAAAGCGGCGAGACATCCCCCTAGTTTCAACCAGGGGGAGTGGTCTAAAGTTCCACCGGATGCCGATGGAGGAAGCGGGGGGAAGGATTGCTCAATCATCCTCTGCACTTCAGTTGCGAAGAGCCATTGATCAATACAGACCGCTAGGACGAGTGCTTCCGTTGGTGACCATGGCTGAGCAAGCGGAGAAAGTGGAACAGAGTCCCTTGATATCAACCCACCCCTACTCGGTTCCAGGAGGCTTCCTGATTATCCGCGTAGAGGGTGTGGAGACAGTGGTCTGTCTCTGCCTGCAGTGCAGACTGCCTGGCGGAGCTGTGGGCAGTGAGGCTCGATGCCCTCATTGTGGACTGCAATATATGTGGCCTATGACCACTTTTGTGCCGGTACAAGCCGGGGGGATGAGAAATCCTACCCCAACGTCGGCAGCGGAGCTTCCGGGTGCACCATGGAATGCGAGTGCAGGTCCCGCGGAGCCGGAGTCAAGCTGAATTCTTAAGGCGGAGAAAACCAGCCATCGGAGAGGTGACCGGAAAGGAGCCCATAGACGGTCCCCTACTGGAATACCCCGCCCGAACTGTAAATTAGAATCCTCGGACGAGGAGTGTGCCAGGCTGGCAGAGGCACAGGACTTGTTAGCGGAGTACCATACTACTGGTATTCCGTGGCGAGATGCTATCCCTCATGGTGTGGAGACACGGAGTCGAGTGTCTCCAGTGCCGCGACAACCCGATCGCCGGAGTCCCATTGCCGTGGTGACTAGCAGGTCGGAAGGAGGTCAATCCACCCCAACCCTGCGGAGCAGTAGGTTAACCCCGTGCTCACCGCAGATCCCGGGGGTGGAGGTGAACGAAGAGCGGATCCAGGGTCAGGCTGGACCGCACAGCAGAAGGGCGTTGCCGGATGTCCTCGTGGAGGAAGAGGTCTCGCTTGGGGACCCAACCCAAGATGGCGTCGCAGCACGTGCGGATCCAGAGGCAGTTCCAGACGACCTGAGCGGTGTCGAGTGGGAGGCGATTGCGCCTCTACGGTCGAGCAGTGGGAGTCGATCCCCTACGGACCGACAGAGTGGGCGCTCGAATCGGAGAACGAGAGGATCCACTACCGAAGGACAGAACGAACATTGTGGCGAATGTGAGTCAGGTGTTGCGGAGGAGCAGGCCGTGACCCTGCCGGTACCTACCGTCCGGCCCCGTCCCCCAACCCCGTCCATCCCCAAAATTAGCCCCAAGGCCCTAGTTCAAACCCCTGTCCCTGTCACCTGTTCCTTCGGGTCTACCTCTAGTCTGGGTATGTCAGGGGATTCCCGGGGTCCTACCACAGAACGGACTGGAAGCCTGGACTGGGGAACTTCGGACGATGGGTCGGAGGGTGGTGGGAGGATTTCCCGACGAGGGTCGATAATTAGTGAAAGCAATAGTGTGCTGAGTATTGCGGGTGGACACTGGTCCCAGCGTAAAGAAAGGGTTACGCGATCTGAGGGTACTTCGGGGGTATCCTCGGGCGGGCCTGATGATGAGGAGCCCCTAGAACCTAACTCAGAGGAGGTACGGGAAACTAGGTGGTGGGCACCATTATATGAGGGATATGTCGCCTGGATCGACCGCACCCGTTTCATACTAGAAAGGGATGGGGTGGTTGACCATTGGTGGGCTCCTGGGGATTTTGACGATGAGGCCTATCTCAAGGAGCTACGAGTACAGTGGGACCGAATACAAGTAGGTCTTATTACCCCAAAGGGATCTGAAGGGTTAGATGATCCGGTGGAGTCAGATGAGCCCCTGTCATGGGTGTTGCCGGGAAGGGCTGGGCAAACTAAGTTGACCCGGGCCTGCCGAGCTGAACGGGCTATTGCAGCTAAATATAAAAGATCCCATGGGCTTGAATACCCATATGTCCCTGAACCTCTGATGAGGGAAATAGAGGACAATCGAGAAAGGTGGCTTCGTAATGATATCGAATACTATATCGTGAATAAGGGAGGAGCCATTAAGGGAGTTCAGGCTGAGCAGAGGGTCTCCCAACTCATGCGGGTCTGGAAAATAGGGTGCAGCGTGTATATGCACAAGGTGGTGTATTGCAATGAGCGAGGATTGCCCCGAGAGTTTAGTGTAACTGTCAATGATGCAGCGGGGCGGGAGGTGAAGAAACCAGACCCTCGACACTACTATTAGGTCCGTCAAAGAGTGGTCTGCCTTTTTCTTTGCTGCTTACTGCTGGTCAGTGAGCGGATGTTCTGTCATTATTATGTGAATGTGACAATGTTGAAACGCTAAGTTTGTGTGTTCTTTTTCAGTGTTTCCTGGAGCAAGGTACACCAAATTTAGGCCCCAGCCGGGACGGTGGGGATTCACCAGGGGGAGTATATAGCCATGCATAATAATGGTATATTGCTTTCCTCTCTGTTGGCAGTAAGTCCTGGTAAGAACAGGTATGCCAGCAGTAGTTATGGAGGTTTTCCCTCAACCAATGGTGATGTGCCCTATGTATGGAGGGGAGTGGCTGTATGCTCTGAGTCCCTGGATAGTGACATCAGGGATGCGCCTGCCTCCTGAAGTATATAAGGCACAACACAGTTAGTTACAGTGTGTTCTAGCAGCTGTGGAAAGCTGTTGGGAAGTTGTATTTTCCTGCATAAGGGATTGTAGGAACACTTTGTGACCCTAGTGACGTAACTAGCGGTCCAGGTTGACCAATCAGCCTGTCTAAGCCACTCTGTATCCAGGGACCTGGCACAGAGAGGATCTCCCTAGGAGAAGAGGGAATCCCACTCCAATTTGGGAGGGCGTACCTGGCGAAGGGACAGCACGGAGAGATGTGCGGCTAGAGCCGGCAGCTGCATGGGGCAGTCTGCTACATCACCGTCTACAATAAAGATGACTTTGTTAACGATACCCCCACTGTGTGAGTGTGAAATTACTCAGCAGTGGATGGCACCACCAAGAAGGAGTTCCTCACCAGGACCATCTCCCTGCGGAAGCATAGACCCTGATGAGGTGGAGGCGCTGCACACGATGTAAGTTGAACTCGCACCCACTACCTCAGCTACCTGTCCTGCTGGAGATCCCCTACTAACATCAAGCGGGAGACTCAGGAGTTCTGTTGTCTACAGGTGCACCACCAACACAAACACGTAATGGGGGTTGGTTATTAGAGTACCCGGGCCAATGTGAGATTGGGGGGGGGAAAACCCGTTACATATATATTCCCACCCTTTTTTTATATGAATTTGTTGTGATTTTGTACACTAAATATGAAAATCTATGAAACATATCACAGTGCTTTTCATTAAGGCCAAGTTAGGAGATCATGATTAAATTAGGGAAAACAGTCTCCAGTGATTTGCGATTTACGAAATTCACGATCGTAGCCATATAAAAGTGACCCCTCACAAACAATATCGTATATCTGATACTGAAAACATCCAGATCGTTTTACAGTGAAGTTCGTAATTAGAATGAAAAAAAACAAAAAAACTTAATGGAAGATATTAATAGAAAAATATTTCCGAGTCCGGTATATGGATCTCTGGCATTAAAACGGAGCTACGTAAGTGTTAGGAATCCAAGCTAAACTATTTGACATCCATTCACGTCTATTTTTGTGTTCTTCTTTTCTTCCTTTTTAATAATCTCAGGATGTGTCCACTCATCTTTTCCTGTTTGTTTGTCCACAGCACAAGTTACACATTCTGGTGTCGACAGGAAAACATATGACGTCTAATAGTGTACCATTTGGCAGGAAACCTTGAAATTTACACATAAGAGGGCAAAATACTTCCTAGTTTTTCTTTCTTGTTACAAATGACTCATAGTTGTTTTATTCTGATTACACATTTCATTCGTAAATCCTCTTATAATAGCCAATACAGGAGTATGACAAGCTTTTAAAATGGTTGGCATGAGAAACTTTAGCCCCTTCTCCAGGGCTGGTCTTTGATCTTCAGAGGCCCTAAGCTATGTCAAGTTTAAGAGGACCTAAAATTAGAAATAGATTTATTATTCGGACTGAAGGGACCATTGAAAATATAAACATGTTACTACCAGTTAAGGCGCCGAAGAAGATGGCCGTGTCCGACTGGAGCGCCGTCCACAGCCCTGAACCTTAATGAGCTGACAGCTGATATTCACAACCAACACACTTGAACTAAATAAAAGAGTAACTCACCAAAGATGCATTCTCAGAACAATAAAAAGTCACAGACACAAGAAGCATCAGACTTCTTCAGGAAGCAAGACCCACACACGAGGCCTAGAGAAAGAAAGCAACGCAGCAAGCATACTCCGGCTCAGAGGAAGAGACAGAACCGTTTGACTCAAATCAGCTAAGTACCAGACAGGACTTAGAAGACTTGTTTGTTCGAATGGAGACAATGGTCCAATGTGAAATACAAAAAGCTTTGAAAGATAAAGCAGAGATAGACGCCTTAGGAGAATGGGTGAATGCAAATGAGACTAAAATAGATGAACTGCTAAGAGGAACTAAAAGGAACAAGATCAAGAGATAATTATGATGAACACAAAGATCGAGGATATAATGGAACGACAAGAAGACCTGGAGAACTGGTCACGCCGCAACAATATACGTATGAGAGGGGTACCGGAGATGGTCACGTAAATAGAGGACTATCTTACAAACATTTTTACGTGCCTCCTGCCTGACATTGCTGAAGAAAAATTCCACATGGACAGAGATCATAGAGCTCTGAGAGCCAAGCTGAAGGCAGAGGAGAATCCCAGAGATGTAATAGTCCACCTACATTTCTAAATTAAATAAGAAATGATTCAGGCGGCAAGGGAAAATCCCCAGATTTGATAACAATAATGTACAAATCTATGCACATCTGGCTTTATCAACACTGTGAAAAAGAAGGGATTTGCGTCTGCTAACAGGCATTGTGATCAAAAGAAAAAAAGTATAGATTTGCGTCTGCTAACAGGCATTGTGATCAAAAGAAAAAAAGTATAAATGGGGATAACGCTTCCACGTTCTTTTCATGCACAAAGGAATGCAGATCAGCATTAGAATGCTAGAGGAGGGAGAGGCCCAGCTGAACAAGATGGGCATCCCAAATTCAACATTGACAAGTGGGCAGACCACAAGGTGGAGTGGAACTTCGGCTTCTAGCAGATCCTGGAAGCAAGTAGGTGAACCGGTGAGAAAACCCAATCAAGCCTCAGACTGACAACTGGAGGACTCGTACTACATGAATCAAAGTACTGATTCACGTATGTTTTTGACTGATCCCACTGATGAACCACTCCCCGACTAAGAGGTCCTACTATCACGGGAGACCAGGCCATTTACACCTTTTTACCAGGATCATGTATTGAGCAAAACAAGTTAATGAAATAAATTGTAACTTTATTCATAGCAAAAGGCAAACACACAATATTACACAAACTACAGCAAAAAGACACACTTACTTGGAGATTGGGGTAACAAGCTAGACTCTTCTAGATGCAGGCAATCCTATCCCTGACAACAGTTGCAAAAATAGGACAGAAAATATTCCAGGCTGCTTTCGCTGAAGCAGCCCTTTTCTTGCTGGAGACTTGCAACTGGAAACTTAGAATCTGAAAATCTTAGCGGATTGGAGAACTATGAGAGACCTTGGAGAACACACTATCTAATGGGTGCAAGGGGTTATAATACCTCTGACTTTCATTCAAAAAATACTATAGCCCAATCCAAAGTGTGAAAAATGTCTCAGCAGCTAATCAGAGACAAGCTGGTAGACACAACAGGGCTACCTGGAAATCTGAATGAACCAAGGGGCATGGGCAATTTGGCACCTCTGGCCCTGGTTTCCTCAATGCCACCTGCGGTGACAGGCTCTGCCAGTCTGGTGAGATCATTGGAAATGCAAAGAGCGTCCATTGATCTCAGGGTGTGAATACTTGAATCCTTCCCTCCAGTCCAAATGGTCTTGACACCTGGTTCATCCTATGGGCTTTCATCTCCAGATGTCCTGCCAGACCGCCTGGCACCACTTGGTAGCCCAGTGGTATGTCAGAGAATTGGTTCTGAAAGTCCCAGCTCATATCTGTGCACAAACAGATGTGTTTTAAAACATACTGTTCCATAAAATATACACTTTAAAAATATCCTAAGTCTCTGGGTTAAAAGAAATAGAATAAGAAGCTGCACGTTATTTCTTACTAGCCATATTCCCCACACTCTATACAATAAACTTAGGACTGGACTTTTAAAAGTCCCCTCACAACCTTGTAGATGATTGGAGTACCACCAGAACCCCTATACCGGTTCTGGGTGACCTGGGCATTTACTGGGTATCCCCATTAACCTAGGGACCCCTTGACTGTTCCATGGACACCTCACATCCCTATGCCCCATTTACCTTTCTGGGATGTGCTGAAGCAGAGACCCCTAGTGGTGAGTCGTGCAAGCGTTTTCAAGGGGAGATATTACCGAGACAATGTGTCTACATGCATCCAAGAATCTGACCAGATTCCTGGGTACTTTTTTAAGGGAACAAGCAACTCTGGGCCCTGACTAGATAGACACAATCTGACAACACTTTCTCCGCAACCTCCCCCTACCCCCTTCCCCCTCCTGAAACTTATACCACAGCAACCCCTGCTTGCTGGCATCACTGGAAAGGTAAAAACACAGAAATTCTTTATTGTCGCATAATTACAGGTAATGCTTTTACAACAGTTGGGTCAAAGAGCTGACACTCCTGAACCCCAAAAACATGGATCAGAGGTAACCAAACGGGCTTAACCTTTATTAGTGAGCCTCGCTACCTCTTCACCATCACATGGAGATAAAGGCTGGGTTTCAATTTCAACCCGAGGGATGATACAGTGGGAAACTCTGAAAATCTGGATGAGCTTGGGGCTCACTGAGCTAGTTGGTGAGGTGAAGGATGAGCAGAGAGGCCGTGGTCGCTGGAATGTGGCTGGGCTCCACATATGCCTTGGGGCATTCCGGTGAACTGATAGAATCCCAGCAGGCAGATGAATGCTGTCTTTTCTTGATTTTCGAAGCTAATGGGAACTTGGTAGTATTCAGAAAGCAGACCCAACACGCTGAACCACTGACTGCCGGACAACACACCTAGAATCTCTTCAATTCGAGGTAAAGTGTACTGCTCGGGGATAGTCCGGCGGTTTAGGGTTTGGTAGTCCACACACAGCCGTACAAAGCCATTTTTCTTCTGTACCACCATGATGGGTGAGGCTTAGGGACTGCGGGAATCGGTTATAATACCGACGCCTTCTTCTTTTTCCCATATCTTCTTTATTTATCATCCCATTTTAGAACTTGAAGTGCATAAATATTTTAATATTTTTGAGGCTCCTCATATTGTGAGGCCCTAAGCCAGGGGTTCGCAAACTGGAGGGCGCAATATTTTTTTGGGGGGGGGGGGTGGGAGGCGCGGCAGTTACAGAGGCCATGCGCTCTTCCCCAAGGCATTTAAATTAAATGTCCGGGAACGCGCGAGGCCTCTGTAACTCACTTAGCGTGATTCAGCCGGATTCATTTGACGCCAGCACAAAGGTAAGGGGAGGCGCGAGCACAGGAGTAGAGAAGACAGGGGGGCGCAGCATCAGAAGTTTGTGCACCCCTGCCCTAAACTGGAGCATAGTTAGTTGGCTTATGCATAAATCCGGCATTGCCCTTCTCACTATGCTGCGAAGCTGCCGCCCAATGCTGGGGAACAAATCAGCTCCATTCAACTGGATGGGACTAAACCTTCTGCAGCATGAGGAAGCCGCTTCACAGCAGATAGAGGAGGGGGGAGGGCTTTATATTTAATCCCACATTATGTACCATTTTGCTTTAGAAAAAGAAAAACAATCCTTAATGACATAACCCTATGGTAGAAGTAGATAACATTCTCCTTCCCCATAGCCCCGCTAGCGGTAATTAACTCCTGTTTATCGGTGATTGCTGCATCACTATCGCAATTTGGATATTGCGCAGATAAGAGATCATTTCAGAGACACCTGGGATGAAGAGAGAGGAGATTTCTAAAGCTTTAGCTGGCCTGATTTGGGATGAGAGAATAATGTACTGTATATAGCACGACAGAAGGGATTTCCTTTCCTGTGGTTTGACTTTGTTGCATGTATTGTATTATAATTTCCTGTACTGTATTGTCTCTTTTGTAAAGCTCTGAGTACACTGTGGGCACAATATACTGTAAATAAAGATATACATACATACAATGTATATACTGTACATGTATAAATGATACATCCTTATCGCCAAAACTCTGGGAGTCTCCCGTACTAATATGGATATTTTGCCAGTATAGTTGTATATCATACTTGATAACTAACTCACGTATATTGACTTGTATGTTGTTGTACAGTTAAGCTTTCAGTCCTACATTTGTTAAACTATGCCTTTCACCCTAACCCCTACTTTAAACCACAGTTTCAATTCCCCCCTCAGTTCTGGTACCTTTACCACCTTGTTTCAAGCATACAATAGTAACAGTTTCAGATAAATAACACTGTGAAACCTACCTCTCTCCCTATCTCCCTGTCTCCCTCTGACTTTTGCCTCCAAACACGTTGAACGCCTTGTATTCTCTCTATCCATTTTCTAACTACTCTCTCCTAGACCCCCTACAATCTGGTTTCAGCGCTGCTTACATACCGTGGACCAACATCTCCTTCCCATTCTCCATACTCGGTATTCGTAACAGAGCTCTATCCTGAGTTTCCTCTTACCTCTCCAATCATAATAATAAATAAAGACATACATACATCATACTTTGTATCTCTTTTGTCAACATACTGTATCCTCTTCCTTGGTCCTGGGAACAATTCTGCTTTCTAACTAAACACTCTCCCTAGGTGACCCTATGGCATATTTTGGGTGCAAATATTACCTCTGTGTTGACACCACACAAATTTACTTTTAAACGCCATACCTTACACCTGCTGTCCAGACCAAAGTCTCTAAATGTGTCTCCGCAATGTCATCCTTGATGGCCCTCCACCGACTCAAACTCAATATGTGTAAGGCTGTAGCCAGGCTGGGAGCGCGCATGCTGGTGCTCTAGCACCGTGACATCATGCGCTGTGCTCGGCCGGGCGAATTCTGGACAGCTAATTGCGCGGGGGGCGTGTCAGGTGGCGTATCAGTGAGCAGCCAAATCAAATTTGGCTGTCTCGCCAAACACCAAGTGCACGGGCACGTGCGTGCAGCCACACCCTGGATGAGGGCATTCAGAGTTATCACTCTGATCGCGCCGAGCATGAGCGCACGTGCATGGTGCACTCCACCCTGGCCACAGCCTAAGACTGAGCTTCTACTGCACTTCCTTCCAAGCCTGGCTCTATGACTCCCTTCTCCATTAATGCTGGCAGTACTGTTATACACCGAGTATCACAAGCACGTTATCTAGGTTTCATAGTTGACTTCTCATATTCACTGCTTACATGTCACTGCAAGTTCTCTCTACATACCACTTGTGTTTACTTTTGTGTCTAAAAACGCTTATTCCCTTTATGTCTCATAATATTCTGTTGCGGCTATTACTGCTGTGAAGCGCCATGTACATTAATATTATTATCATTTATTTGCAAAGCGCCAACATATTCCGCCGTGCGGTACAATGGGGTACCGAGATTTGATCATTCCATAAACAGAGTTACGTACAAACATGCACAAACAGAGGTAATGAGGGCCCTGCTCATGAAAGCTTACAGTCTAGAGGAAAGAATGGAGCTATACATAAAAATATATACATACATAAAAGCCGAGGCAGCTCTATACTGTATGTAAGTACATTTGGGTAAATCTGGGCAGTAGTTCTCAAACCTCTCCTCAGGCACTGCCGGAAACACTATAATTCAGGACTTGAGAATATGACATCACTTAAGGCTTAGTAAAGAAAAGCAAGATAATGATAGGGCACGATGAAAGGATTGTTTTGCCTTTAGCTAATTATTCCAAAAAATAAAGCACTTGCATTAAAGCTGCTACAGCTTGACCCTGCCACCTCCCTCCACCATCTCACAGGGGAAGCTAAGGGTTAAGATCTGTTGGGAGAATGTAAAGTTATTGTAAGGTGGTGTCCTTGCAGTAAAGCAGTCTTTCCCTGCGTCCCTCTTTGCTGGTGTCTGTTATTCTTGCACAGAAAAAAATACAGATACGTGAATATAAATAATGTTTAAAAGAAAAGGTACATTTTAAGTAGGAAAATCCTGATTTAGGTAATTTTCTTGGTGTATTTCATTTGTAACAAGTGCCAGAGGTTCGGCTTGCCAGGCTGGTGCCCAGTTATTTGGTGAGTTGAATAGTAACAGTTGGTATATGGTGGGTCACACCTCTTCGGGGCTATCCGATTTGGGTTTAAACCTGCTGATTCCGGCGGCAGCAGAGATCCCAAACTGTAGCCATAAAGTGTGCTCAAGAACACCGACGGCCAGCCTGTCAAGGTTATCTGGTGGTTGATATTATTTAATAAAGATGTGGCCTTCTTTCTCCAAACATGTATTGTATACGTTACTTCATTTATAGAGTTTGAGTAGTTGGCTTTAGGGCCTGCACAGATCAAGAAATCGGGGCGGGAAAAAACCTAACATGTATAAGTGTTTTGTTTAACACAAGGAAAAGACTTACTTTTAAATAACAAAAGAAGTGTTAAACTGCTACGCAAGGTGTTACTTGGCTGAGTGCTGTCCCTGAGCAACTGAACTGGAAGCAGTACAACACTTTCTGAGAGGACACGGAGGTCACTGAAGTCCACTTCCACGTACAGGTGTTCATGAGATTATGGCCCAGTTCTGGTTCTCTACATTTCTGCTTTCCATAGAAATACTGAACTATTGTGAACCACAATGCACCACAACGCAAGTAAAGAGAACACGGACTGGACCGAAGCCTTATGATAACATGGGGCCAGGTTGGCAATACTACAAGGCAAACAGCATAGCTTTTAGGATATCGATCGCAGCAAAGCACACAATGGGCCTGACCACAAGGCAAACTTTTATTTCCTGCTAGTTTATACTAACACAGCTAGAGCCAAAGTCACCTTTCACTGGGCAGTTAACCCTTCCTCCGCCCGTCTGGCCGCAAAGAATTTAAAGCCACAATTCCACTAACTTGATCCAACAAAATATTTCCCTTTATTAATTTCCTTTTTTAATGTAATATTTCACTGTGAAATTGCAAAGCAATGGATCACTGGCCTGTGTAGTAATAAAGAAGCCAATGCTCACATTTAATAGCTTTTTAGTTCGGGGGCCAAGAGTCTAACTACGACCAGCACAGCAAAGCGCACAGGATGTATAATACTTGCAGCTTTAGTTAAGACTCGTTAAGGATCATGTCTCACTGAGGGAAGAACGCTGCAGAAAGCTGCAAAGTTGCTCTTTCTAACTAAGGCGCATTCAGGTCATTTAAAATACGTTTACAATGGTGGGATTGTTTTAATGCATCACCTGAAAACCAAAATTAGATGAAAAAACAAATGGCTTGGCGGAAATAACAGCACATTTTCTATCTCCGAAACATGGGGGGGAAAAGCACAACGATATCTTTTGAGGAATACAGCATTGCAGGAAAAGAAAACGGTAAAAGAAAAAAAGTCACAGTGCCAGGGATAAAACGGTTTATTAAAATGCGGCATTAATGAAAATGTTTGTTTCTTAAAGTAGAGTGTAAACGTCTAGTAGCTGTGTTGGTACATATAGGTGAATTGCAGGTTATGAATGCAATATCAAAATATATATATATATATTTTTTTTTTTCAGTTGCAAGTGTGTGTACAGGGATTTCAGACAACTCGATGTGTTGCAAGTAGTGCATATCTTACTCCATACTACTGCTCCGTCAGCAAAGTTGCTGGGTGCTCTCATCAGCAGACGCTGTAACTGTTTTCATATCTTCATATACAAACGATGTAGCACTCCAGACTCCAATATTTTAATAAAACATCCTTACTTTATTCCCGGTCACGTTTCTGTGTTCTTATGCCACACCTGGCCACCGTCCTGAGGAAGGTGTGCTAAGAACACTGAAACATTCACCTGGAATAAAGTAAGAATCTTTTATTAAAATATTGGCGTCTGGTATGCTACATCAAGGGCGCGCAAACTTTTTTTGCTACCTTCCCTCCCCCCCATCTGCTCTCCTGCATTCTGCGCCCCCCCCCCCCCTTCTTACCTCTGCGGGGTCGTGTGACGTGTCATTTGACGTGTGGGACATGTCACATGACCCCGCAGCGTCATTTGATGCCGCGTTGCCATGGACATGAGGGACGCCGGCAGAGTCGAGGTAAGTTTTAGAGTTACAGAGGCCTAACGCGATCCCCCAGCATTTAATTTAAATGCCTCGGGGAAGAGCACGGGGCCTGGGATTAAAGGAAAGCACACAAATGTCCTTATAAGTCTTTTCAATATAGATCCGGATCTTTGGAATTCAGATGAAGAACTTCCACCTAAGGAGATTTTTTATTTTTTTTATTTATTCATCAAATATTTTACCAGGAAGTAATACATTGAGAGTTACCTCTCGTTTTCAAGTATGTCCTGGGCATAGAGTTAAAATGTCAAATAATACAGGGTTACAAGTACAGTTACATAAATGAACAGGGTATACATTATATACAATACATTGCATGCACAGTTAAAGAAAATATATATTATATGCTTATGTAACAGTTACAGACCAGATTAAAATGTGAGACAGCCTTAGATTAGAAAGAACTTAAACTGGTGGTGGATGTGAGAGTCTCTGGTAGGTTGTTCCAGTTTTGGGGTGCACGGTAAGAGAAGGAGGAACGGCCGGATACTTTGTTGAGCCGTGGAACCATGAACAGTCTTTTGGAGTCTGATCTCAGATGATATGTGCTCCATGTGGAAGGGGTGAGGAGCTTGTTCAGATAGGTGGATAGCTTGCCAAGAAAGTATTTGAAGGCAAGACAGGAAAGGTGAACTTTGCGCCTAGAATCTAGTGATGACCAATCTAGTTCTTTGAGCATTTCGCAGTGATGTGTGTTGTAGTTGCATTGGAGATCAAAACGACAAATTGAATTGTAGAGGGTGTCAAGTTTGCTAGGGTGGGTTTGGGGTGCTGAGCCATATACTATGTCTCCATAGTCAATAATTGGCATTAGCATCTGCTGTGCGATATGCTTTCTGACCAGCAGGCTTAGGGAGGATTTGTTCCTGTAAAGAACACCTAGTTTGGCATAGGTTTTGGATGTCAGGGTATCAATGTGCATTCCGAATGTTAAGTGGGAGTCAAACCATATGCCCAGTTATTTAAAACTAGTAACAGGAGTTAGGGTGGTGTTAGCGATGGTTCTGATCTGGCGCTCAGTCACTGGAAGCTTTAAAAATTTAGTATTGGTCCCAAATACCTTTGTTACAGTCTTCTCAGTGTTAAAAAACAGTTTGTTTTGGGAAATCCAGTTTTCGAGTCTCAAAAAGTCAGATTGGAGTATGTGTTGAAGGTCGGACAGGCTATGGCTGTGTGCATATAGGATTGTGTCATCTGCATACATGTGTAATGAAGCTTCCTTACAAGCTGTGGGAAGATCATTGATGAACACTGAGAAGAGTAGTGGCCCAGAACAGAGCCTTGCGGGACGCCACAGGTGATATCAAGGGGATTGGAGTTAGAGACAAGATGGACACATGTTGGGATCTACCTGATAGGTAGGTCTGAAACCAGTTTAAAGCATGCTTCCCTATTCCAGAGCTCTGGAGTTTGTTAAGCAGGATTGCATGATCAACAGTATCAAAAGCCTTTGCAAAATCTAGGAATATTGCACCAGTGAGTTGTCCCCGTTCCATTCCACACTGGATTTCCTTGCAAACTTTTAGCAGGGTAGTTACGGTGGAGTGTTTGGGGCGAAAGCCAGATTGGAATTGGCTAGGGAAAGTTGTCTTCATATAGTAATCGCTTAATTGAGAGTGGACACATTTTTCCATGACTTTGGATAGGATTGGAAGAAGGGAGATTGACCTGTAGTTTGAGAAGGAGACATAAACAAGATACACAACACCATAGTGCATTATCCTTAGGGTGGAGAAATGACTAATATAAATGACTGATGTAAATCAGAAATATCGGCAGAGGTATACATTTAATAAGAAAAAAGTCTGCATATAACAATCTACTTAAAAATGTACACTAGTACTGTGCATGCTAATAACTGTGCACGTGAATCATGCTATAACATAAAAACCAATACTATCAGCAATGCTTCTTGACTCGTCCACCGATTTGGAAAAATTGAACAGGTGACTGTCAGGAATCGGCGTCCTCCGCGCTCCCCACACAGAGCACTCTCTCCCCTCAGGGAGTCCCTGGACACACAAAACAAACCGCATACCGCTCGTGAGGAAGAAGGTTCCCATCGCACTCGTCGGTATCGATGGACGTCCTCTTACCCCGGCCCACATCTCCTTAGAGACGGCCCACTTGCTTCTGTCCTCACATCTGCACAAGGAGATCTTAGTTCTCGATGCCATTTACGCTCCTGGGATACCCATCACCATTGGTCTTCCTTGGCTACAGCTTAACAATCCTCTCATTGACTGGACTTCCTCTGCTCCCATCTCCTGGAGGCCAAGGTCAGGCGAGCCTCATCAACTGCTGGCCAATACCTCTGTTTCTGAAGTTATTCTACCTTATGTTTACCACCAATTCCGGGACGTTTTCAATAAGGTACAGTCAGATCTTTTGCCGCCACACAGGACTTACGATTGTCCGATCGATCTGGTTCCAGGTTACTCCCTACCCAAGTCCAAGACCTACCCCTTGTCGTTACCAGAATCTCACGCTATGGATGAATACAGTATATCCAGGAGAATCTCAAGAAAGGCTTTATTCGTCACTCAAATTCCCCAGCAGGGGCTGGGTTTTTCTTCGTCAAGAAAAAGGATGGGTCCTTGAGGCCTTGCATCGATTACAGGGGTTTGAACCACATAACTATCAAAAATCGTTACCCCCTTCCCCTTATTACCGAAATGTTCGATAAATTACAGGGGGCCAAGATTTTTTCCAAGTTGGATCTACGTGGTGCCTATAACCTGGTGTGCATCAGGAAGGGGGATGAATGGAAAATGGCCTTCAACACGCGTAGTGGACACTACGAGTATCTTGTAATGCCTTTCGGCTTATGTAATGCTCCCGCTGTCTTCCAGGATTTCATCAATGACGTCTTTCGTAAGGTACTCAATATTTTTGTTATAGTATACTTGGATGATATCCTGATTTTTTCCAAAGATCTCCAGGACCATATACGCCACACCTCCTACGTCCTTTCCCGTCTCCGTGAACACCATTTGTATGCCAAACTGGAGAAGTGCACCTTTCATCAGACCTCTACTCCGTTCCTGGGTTACATCATTTCCGATGAGGGGTTTATGATGGACTCCGGTAAACTTCAAGCAGTCACTGAATGGCCAAGACCCAATTCTCTCAAGGCCATACAACGTTTTTTAGGGTTCGCTAATTACTATCGTAAGTTTATACGGAGTTTTTCTACCATTGTGGCACCCCTCACTGCGCTCACCAAAAAAGGAGCTGATCCTTCTGCTTGGTCATCCGAGGCCATCTCCGCCTTCAAGACACTCAAGGAAGCTTTTATATCCGCACCTATTCTCCATCATCCCAACATTGAACTTCCCTTCGTCCTGGAGGTCGACGCTTCTGATTGCGGCACTGGAGCCGTTCTTTCTCAGAGACCCACGCCTCAAGATAAGTTACAGCCCTGTGCATATTTTTCCAAGAAATTCTCATCCGCCGAGAGGAACTATGACGTGGGTAACAGTGAACTTCTGGCCGTGAAGATGGCTCTTCAAGAGTGGAAACACCTGCTGGAGGGGTCGAAAGAGCCGTTTACTATTCTCACGGACCACAAGAACCTTCTTTACATAGAAAACGCTCGACGCCTTGGTCCACGACAGGCTCGTTGGGCTCTTTTTTTTTCTCGATTCGATTTTCACCATTCCTATATCCCCGGGACCAAGAACGTGCAGGCAGACGCACTCTCCCGAATACATTCTTCTGAAGAGAGACCAGAGGAAGCTTTGGAGTCTATCCTTCCACAAGAGAGGATTCTCGCCACGTCTTCTTTCAAGAATCTTGACAAGATTTTGCACTCCCAGAGATGCATTCCCAAGGACTTGGTCGTTCCCGACAACAAACTCTTCGTACCTTCCAAATTTGTTCCAGAGGTCCTGTCTTGGGGTCACTCCTCTAAATCTGCAGGTCATCCAGGTTTTAAGAAGACTACTGATCTCAGGATGTCTCAAGATATTCTGGAGTTTACCCGCGCCTGCCCCACGTGCGCTCAAAGCAAGACTCTCCGTCAAAAGCCTCAGGGTTTTCTGTTACCTCTTCCAGTTCCTGACCGCCCCTGGTCCCACATTTCGATTGACTTCATCGTGGAGTTGCCCAGGTCCAGAGGAATGAACACTATCTTGGTGGTCGTGGACAGGTTCTCGAAGATGTCCCATTTTATTCCACTTAAAGGATTACCCACCTCCCCCGCCCTTGCTGATATCTTTACGGAGCAGATTTTCCGGATTCATGGGATCCCTTCGTCCATTGTTTCTGACAGAGGTTCTCAGTTCGTATCCAAATTTTGGAGAGCTTTCACGAAGAGATTGGGCATCTCTTCTTCTTTCTCTTCCGCCTATCATCCTCAGTCCAATGGACAAATGGAGAGAATCAATCAATCCCAGGAGAAGTACCTGAGATGTTTCATATCCGATTTCCAGGATGATTGGGCTCAACTCCTTTCTTGGGCAGAGTATGCCGTCAATTCTGCCAAAAAACGAGGCCACCCGGGAGTCGCCCTTCTTTATAAATTATGGGTTCCACCCTCCCTGTCTTCCTATCCCCAACATCCCTTCTGGAGTACCAGCCGTAGATGAATGCATTTCTTCCCTCCAAACCGTATGGTCCAGGATTCAGTCTACCCTTCTCGACTCCTCCCGCAGATCGAAACTACAGGCCATTCGTCAAGGTACCATCTCCTAAACTGGCACCTAAGTTCCTGGGTCCCTTCCCTATTTGTGAACAAATCAATCCTGTGGCATACCGGCTCCAACTACCACCCAGTATGAAGATTTCCAATGTCTTTCATGTGTCCCTCTTAAAACCATTCATCTCCAGTCACTTCTTTCCGGATCAGACTCGTAAACCGGACCCCATTACTGTCCAAAATAACGAGGAATACGAAGTTCACTCTCTCTTGGATTCTCACCTATCCAGGGGCCAGCTCCAGTTCTTGGTGCAGTGGAAGGGCTTTGGCCCTGAAGAGAGATCCTGGGTACCTTTAAAGGACATTCATGCCCCGGCCCTTCTTAAGTCCTTCAGGAAAAAGTTTCCAGAGAAACCGTTCATGGACCGTCCTGAGGCCGTTCCTGAAGAGGGGGGTACTGTCAGGAATCGGCATCCTCCGTGCTCCCCACACAGAGCACTCTCTCCCCTCAGGGAGTCCCTGGACACACAAAACAATCCTGCCTTACCAACCTCTGTGGCTCCTCGCCCCTGCCGCCGTCGCGGGATCACTCCCCTCGGCAATTCCTCTGCTCAGCGCCAGGCACGCCCACGCCCTCCCGCACGCACACCTGCACCATCCACTGGCTCGGTCCACGCACGTACACGCGTTACGGAGCGCGCTCATTCTGCACACTCTTCTTCCCGCCGCCCGGACCTCAGGCTCCGCCCCCGCACACTGCACGAGCATACTCAGGTTACCAACAAGACTCACCTGGCCTGTTATGCCTGCACTGTCTCCTTGTAGCTCTTTCTGTCCCGCCTCCGTTCCTAATTGGACCTTCCTGCTTTATCTAGCTCCTCTCTGCTCTCAGAGAGAAAAAGGAACTTCGGCGGTCACAGCAAACGAAGGAGCTCAGCCATGGATAAATAAAATCACTATTTAATCAAACTTGGTGCTGGACATTACAGGGATTCACCTTCTCTGACGCGTTTCGTTCCGCAAGGAACTTTATCAAAGAGTATACTACATTTACATTCAACGGCTGGAGCACGCTACAGATCCCCTGCACGGAGCAGACGTCACGAAATCCCCTCCCCTTGCTATCGCGGGGACAGCTGGTGATCGTGGTGCGTCTTGCTTGGTTCTCCCAGACCTACAAGGTGGGCGCCGGCGATGACGTCATACGGAGGCGCCATACACGCGGCATAGAGCCGGTCTCATCACGGAGCCAGCAGTGAAGACACCAGGCGGGCTGAGGGCAGCAGGCACCGGTTGGCGTACGTGAGTACGTGAGTACAGGAGAGGAGTTCTTATCCAGCTTCTCATCCTGACTCCTTGCGAATCCCTGCACAACGGGCCCCCCCCCCTAGGTTCATAAGGCTGCATGTTGTTGCTCCATACATCCACTGATTGTTTCATATATTGATTGCAGTGGGATCTTGTTTTTTGCCTTTTTACCAACCAAAGTTCACAAAGTACTTCCAACTACCAAGACCCCTATTATACATATGCACTTGTAGAGCACCGAACACTATGGGGTTCAATCCCCTTATTCTATAGAACTGTTACCTCTCTGCTCTCAGTCTTTGCTCGACATAATCTCTGTATGGAAGTACTTCTGGATTCTCTCAGTGTTTTCACAGGTTCTGACGCGGCTTGTACAACTACCCCCTCTGGCTCTCGATGTCGGCACTCCTTGGACAACACTCACTCTGGTAACCCCTTGAACACGGCTTGGACTACGACCTATCTCCGCTCTCCACTCGCTGACCTCGGCAAGGCATTCTTCACTCTATCTCTACAACCGGTACCGGCAAGTATTGTCTACCTTACTACACCTGGCCTGGCAACACTTTATACCACACTCCGGACACGCTCCCATTGCTGCGGGTGCGTGTATTACCACTTCCCCCTTCAACTCAGGGGACGGGTCTGGTCTGCGGGCACCCACCGGCTTAACAGTGACTAGGACATAAGCCTTAGTGTGGTAGTATCACTGGCATCCGGACCACCGCTTGGTAATGGGTACTGATCATGCAGGTAGGCCTCGCGATCCCGACTCTTTGTCGCTCGGTGTCTCCTGCTGATGTCACCTCAGAGTTTTTTCCTGCTACGGTGTCGGCTCTGTGCCACAAGCCCTACGCATTTCAAGACGTCAAATTGCAGGTCTCTTCATCGGGGGTAGTATTTATCACTAAAATTATAATGCTTTTTTGTGACTAGCACTTTATTTTTTACACTGCGATATTAGCGCTTTTTTTTTTTTTACTAATTATCATCCATATAGCTCGGATCTGTGTTTTGTGTTGTACTAGCTGGCTTTGGCTGGAATAAAAGCAATTTAGCCAGTATGCATCCGGCATCAAAAGAGACTGCAGATAGGCAAGCCCTTGGCCTTGCAAGGTTTTACAATGCATTGTAATGCATTTTACAATGTTGAAATCAGCCTAATCTAAACGCAGTTTATGTGATTGATTTTTATATGAGATTGGTCAAATTAAAGTAAAATCATAAACCCCACACCTTGGTTATTTTAAAAGGATCTGCAAAAAATTGCTGTTAACGCAATGTTTCTCTAATATTAAAAATGATTTGTGGACCTCACAATGAAGTGAGTGCTCAGGGTGGAAAAAATGAAGTGAAGATAATTTGATCTGGGACGGTGTATATGGGACGGTGTATATGCGACAGCACCTTAAAAGGCCAAGCTAGAGAATAATTTTGCGCAATCATATGGTTCGAAACACAGGGTGAGCCACTGTCCCATCCTACCATACTCCGCTTGGACAGCCTTAAACTGTGAATGACTTCCCTGTAAAACATGTCCTCCAATAGCATTTTCTAAATATCGCTTTTTTTAGCCGAGCGCCGATTCAACATTGAAATTGCCGTTGCATTATATTTTGAGGTCTGACCGACTGAGCCCTTAACAAAATCTGTATTGTATGTTGCGTAATATTTATACTGTATATTATACGTTATTTGTTTCTGTGTATGTACATACACACACACACAAATGTATATATAATTACACAGACACATCCATATACAGTTTTTGCCGATTATAAGACAAGATTTTTCCAATAAAATTAAATTGAAAAGTACATACTCAGTTTATAATCTGGCCCCGCCCACTTTGCGAGCCAATCAGCAGACAGATGTATGAGGTAGGAGGGTAAGGCTGTGGCCAGGGTGGCGCTGAGCGTGCAGGCGCTCAGGCGCAAGCAAGCGGCAAATTCAAATTTGCTTGCTTGGCCAGCAGCTAAGCGCCACACATGCGCAGGCGCTTGCTCACGCTGGCCACATACATTGCCGCAATGTGTTTCATCGTGGCTAGCGTGAGCGCACCCTCCCACTCAGCAGCACCCTGGCCGCAGCCTAAGATGGAGGAAGCTCCACCTTGGGGGCCTGAAGCAACCATGTTTGCTTGTGGCACGAAGCTTAAAGAAAGAGAGACAGACAGAGACAGATACAGTGTGTGTGTGTGTGTGTGTGTGTGTGTGTGTGTGTGTGTGTGTGTGTGTGTGTGTGTGTGTGTGTGTGTGTGTGTGTGTGTGTGTGTGTGTGTGTGTGTGTGTGTGTGTGTGTGTGTGTGTGTAAACTTTTTTCTTTCCAGCTACTACTGAAATTAGGGGGTTGCCTTATATTCAGGGTCGCCCTATAATCGGTCAAATACGGTATATATTCTTATATTACAAATTATGTAGTATTGAACCCTTAATTAGGAACATTCATACTTTGCGTATCCTTGAAGCAGACTGTCACAGTAACACACCTGGTACTTAAGTGACCTGCAGATACAAGGCCCTAGGCCTTTCCTGTGTGCCATTCTGCTGCCAAGGTCCTGGGCTGGTCCATTTCAGATTTTTGTTTTTCTTCATAATTTCCAAGAACGATCAAGCAGTAACATGATAATTGCTTTTTCCATCACCGAGGCTCATAGGCAGTAACTTATGGCTACCACTCATTCATAGAATGAATAGCTAACAAGTTACCGGAAGAATACAGCAAACCACAGCAGAAAGGCTACATTCTTATCTCTTCTTTGTTTTCATAAGCTGCCCTGTGCATACAGTATAAGGAGTCAGTGATCCAACATACCCAAAGCAGCAGGTTTTAGCAGGAATACTTAAGCAGGGGCGTAGCACCCACATACAGTGAGGGAAAAAAGCACAGACTTACAACTTCAGCAGCATATAACTGTATACAGTATATGATGTATGTGAGTGTGCATATCATTGTATACATCACTGTATTTGAGCTATGCATGTGTCTGTATGTGTATCTGTGTGTGTTAGTGAATTGCTGCAGTGAGGTTAAAGAGCATCAAGTGCTGACATCAGGGATCAGCCGCATTAAATGGCATAAGACCACTAACGCCTTACCTGTTTTAAATAATGGGCCCATGCACAGATAGGGGAAATGTCTGTTATTGGCGACCTGTCCTTAAGCAGGTGAATGTGTCTATCATAGGAATTAAGCATCACACTTTAAGCTTGTATGAGTTCACTGTAAAGCTTGTACCATAATATTTTGATCTTCCACCAGTCATTTAAAAAAATATTTCCCTGCATAGGAAAAGTTCCTAAAAGGATTACTTGGAGAGGAAAATGAGAGACGTTTTCGTGTGCCCTGACTTCCATTGGGATGAGGAATGTTTTTCTATTTTATTTTTCGAAAGAAAATTAGACCTTGCACTGTGTACAGGATAGAAATGTCAGAGGAGAATACTTGTGACTGGTTGCATACCATTCCCAGAGATCCTGCCGCCGCTGCTACTGGACAGATATTGTTTTTACACCACTGTTTGGAAAATGGAACAACTGTTGTGAAAACTGAATTCCCCGGCCGAGTTCTATAAAAGGAGCCTGAGCATTGTCCATGGAAACAATATCGCCTCCTGCGTCCGAGTTTTACTCAAGCGCATCCTGGAGTTGACTTCAAGCCAAGAACTAAAAGGAATTTAAATGCATGAATAATTTACTTACAGTATACATAGCACTAACCACGCATTGCTACGCACAGTACAATTAGAAGTATAAAACTGCCCTGTCCCAAAGAGCTTGCAATCTAATGTTGTTGTGTTTAGTACAGGAATGTAATTTAAGTTGCCAAAGCTTCATTTCATGTGGATCTTTAACAAGAATTTCACACTGCAAACATCAGTGTCTATAATACTAAGCCACTTCTTAGCACAAGTTTAAAAACAATATTTTGACGTTCAGCTGTTTTGTAATCATCTTGGGTCTGAAATACATTACACATGTCAGTTCATAACAGAAGTGATACAAAGTGCGTAATAGATTACAGTTACAGAATTTAAGACCACGAAAGGTCCACGTGAGGCTCACTGGTTCACGTACAGTATAGGGACCAGTCACTGCTGTAACTCTGTCTCATTCTTCATTGTGAAGCTTAGTGATATTATTTGGGATGGAACCAAGAAGGGAATGGGGGTTATTGCAGTACTGTAGGTCAGTGGGAGTAAAGGACCCGTAATTAATTGATCCTATGATGGAATGACAAAGCAGTTATGGTTTACAGGAGCAACTGACAGGGGTGCTGTTACTTCTACTTCAATGTCACTCACTATTGTATAGTTTATTTAATCAAACCGTGCCATGGGCACTAACATGTAAAGCATAAGTGTGATCCATTTGATCATAATTAGTCATTTATTTCTTCATTTGTAATACTATAACTGTGCACCATAATGGTAATTAAAAATCCCAAATCATGATCAATTATATTGGAGAACATTCACTCTCATGCTTCCTAGCGTATCCTTCCATTCGATTATATGTTGTATATATCTCCAGAAATACTGGCTTAATATGTGTGGAACATTTGGGTAACAGTGATAATAGCATGGTCTCATTTGAAATAAATTATCAAAAAACAGATTACTTGGGTTCAACAAAGACCTTAAACTTTAGAAAGGCAGATTTTAATAAACTGGGGTCTAATCTACATGTAATACACTGGGATGATGTTTTTGCAGGGAAAATGTAGAAGATAAATGGGCAGCCTTTAAAACACTGCTAGAAAAGCACACTTATCAGTGTATACCCTTGGGTAATAAGTATAAAAGAAATAAGTCAAAACCAATGTGGCTAAATAAACAGGTAGGGGAGGAAATGGACAAAAAGAGGAAGGCGTTTAGATTATTTAAGTGAGACGGGCAGAGACATCGTATCAGAATTATAAGGAATGTAACAAAAATTGCAAAAGGGCAATCAAATTAGCGAAAATGGATAATGAAAAAAGGATTGCAATAGAAAGTAAGGTCAACCCTAAAATGTTCTTTAAGTACCTTAATAACAAAAAAATGAGAAAAGAAAAGTAGGACCCTTTCAGTGTGAGATGGATAGACAGATTACTGGAGATAAGGAAAAAGCAGAGGTATTAAACAAATTCTTTGCCTCTGTGTTTACCAGGGAAGAATCAAGTTCAATAGTAGTGCCGCAGGAGGAAGCCACAACCTCCATATTAATGACCAATTGGTTAACTGAGGAAGAAGTTCATAAAAGACTTACAAAAGTTAAAGTAAATAAGGCACCTGGCCCCGATGGCATACATCCAAGAGTTCTCAAGGAGTTATGCTCAATAATAGCCAAACCATTATATTTAATATTCAGGAATACCTAATGGAAAATAAAATTATTAGTAATAGTCAGCATGGATTTATGAAGGATAGATCATGCCAAACTAACCTTATTTGTTTCTTTGAGGAGGTAAGTAAGAATTTAGACCAGGGTAATGCAGTTGATGTGGTCTACTTAGAATTTGCAAAGGCTTTTGATATGGTTTCACACAAGAGGTTGGTGTACAAAATAAAGCAAATTGGACTCAGTAATAATATATGCACCTGGATTGAAAACTGGTTAAAGAACAGACAACAGAGGGTTGTCATAAATGGAACTTTTCCAGGTTGGGCTAAAGTCGTGAGTGGAGTACCTCAGGGATCGGTACTGGGACCCCTGCTTTTTAACTTGTTAATTAAGGACCTTGAGGTTGGCATTGAGAGCAAAGTCTCCATCTTTGCTGATGATACTAAATTGTGTAAGGTAATAGAATCAGAGCAGGATGTAATTTCTCTTCAGAAGGACTTGGAGAGACTGGAAACGTGGGCAGGTAAATGGCAGGTGAGGTTTAATACAGATAAATGTAAGGTTATGCATTTGGGATGCAAGAATAAAAAGGCAAATTACAAATTAAATGGGGATAAATTGGGGGAATCCTTGATGGAGAAGGATTTAGGAGTGATTGTAGACAGCAGGCTTAGCAATAGTGCCCAAAGTCATACAGTAGCTGCAAAGGCAAAGGCAAACAAGACCTTATCTTGCATCAAAGGGGCAATAGATGGAAGGGAAGTAAACATTATTATGCCCCTTTACAAAGCATTAGTAAGACCTCACCTTGAATATGGAGTACAATTTTGGGCACCAATCCTAAGAAAAGCCATTATGGAACTAGAAAGTGTCCAGAGAAGAACCACCAAATTAATAAAGGGGATGGACAATCTAACTTATGAGGAGAGGCTAGCTAAATTAGATTTATTTACATTAGAATGAGGTGTCTAAGAGGGGATATGATAACTACTGTATATACAAATATATTCGGGGACAAAACAAGGAGCTTTCAAAAGAACTATTCATCCCACGGGCAGTACAAAGGACTTGGGGCCATCCCTTAAGGCTGGAGGAAAGGAGATTTCACCAGCAACAAAGGAAAGGGTTCTTTACAGTAAGGGCAGTTAAAATGTGGAATTCATTACCCATGGAGACTGTGATGGCAGATACAATAGATTTGTTCAAAAAAAGGTTGGACATCGTTTTAGATAGGAAAGGTATACAGGGATATACCAAATAAATATACATGGGAAATATGTTGATCCAGGGATTAATCCGATTGCCAATTCTTAGAGTCAGGAAGGAATTTATTTTTCCCCTTATGAGACATCATTGGATGATATGACTGATGGGTGTTTTTGTTTGCCTTCCTCTGGATCAATAAGTAAGTATAGATAAAGGATAAAGTATCTGTTGTCTAAATTTAGCATAGGTTGAACTTGATGGAGGTACGTCTTTTTTCAACCTCATCTACTATGTGACTATGTAACTATGTAACTATGTTTAGTACAAATAACTTCTAATTCTCTGATAAAAAGTCATTATTTAGCTGTATATTATGGAACCACCTGTAACGCCCCTCCCCATTTTGTAAACCAATTAATTAACCATGCTAGATGGTAAAACACCGATTAAGATGGATATTTTAAGAGGAGGTTTTAATGTTGAAAAATAAGAAAGAGCTAGAAGGAACGTTGGGAGGTCTGAATCCTCATTGAAAGTTAATTTTTTTTTTTAAATAAATGGGGTGTGTGCCGAGTACACACGTTTGAAGTGAAACTTCTGTGTGTTTTGTCAATCTCAAAACAGTTTATTTACATTAAAATATTGAAATGCAAACTGCAATGTCATTAACAAGTTTGACTTTGAATGTGCGTGCTTGTCACACACAACCCTTTGTAAAAAATAAAAACATGAAATGTACTATATTATAGTAATGTGTGTATATATATATATATGTAATGTGTTATATGTATAGAATACCTTGCATGTTTAGTATGTCTGGTGGCTTTCATTTAAATGGTTTATTTATAATGGTGTTCATATTTATACTTAAATATTTATGGTGTGTCAGTGTCTATGTGTGCATGTGTGTGCATGTGTGTGTGTATGTATGTGTGTGTATGTGTGTATTTCACAACAATGGGCATGAGCTCAAGTTAGAATTTTACTGTTACTGTTTGCACGTTTATATTTATAGTGTGTGTATGTGTATGTATGTGTGTGTATGTATGTGTGTGTGCACTGTTCCCCTCGGCAGTGAGCTGGGTTGGGATGACCATGCCGGAAACAGGCACTCGGCACCATGAACTTTACCCCCTACTCATGCGTCTCTGGCCCGCTGCTCTACCTTACGTAACGCCTGCAGGGGCAGCGAGGTGAGTGACGGTACCTTGGGCCTGCTCCAAACTCACACTCCCATCCGGAGGCCCCATGGAGCCGTTGACAGGCAGTGGTATTGTGCTCCTGGGCAGCCGGCTTGCACATGCATTCCCTTTGCCTGGCATGTCCCCCGTTAGTGATCAGGAGCAGGATGAGCATGGCAGAGAAGGCATGCGGAACCTTGGCGTTGGCCCTGTACTCGTGCAGCTCCGGACTGGTGCTGCACTGAACGTTCTGGCTGCAGGAGCAGCGAGGTTAGTGTGTGTGGAGGCCGAGGGCGCATACCTCCACCATGCTGCCAACTCACACCCTGGCCCGAAGGCCCTGGGGAGACGATCACAGCCAGCGGCACTGTGCTCCCACGGAGGTGATTTTTGAATGTGCGCACATTGGCTAGCCTGTCTGCGCATGCGCAGTACTAGTTCAGGCTGATTCTGCTCATGCGCATTCAGCCAATTCCGTTATTTTTTTTCGTTCCATTTTTCAGTTTTTTTCCCTATGAGATTTTTCAGGATGTCACAGCCACTAAAGAAGTTTCACTTCAAAAATATTTCATTCAGTCAAAAACATCCAAATACAATTTAAATGGCAAAACACAAAGAAGTTTAATTTAGAACGCCCGTGCTCGCCACACACAGCATATTTTGGGTGTTGGGTGGTTTGCCAATGGGTTAGTAGTTTAGGCTGACGTGACTAATCCTGATTACTCTTTGGTGTGTCTGTATATGTGGGTTTATGTTTGTGTATGTGTGTGTGTGTGTGTGTGTGTATATATATATTTATTTTTTTCACCCACCATAACTTAAAATGTGTATGGTAAACCTACCCAGCCTTGAAAATTGCAAAGCCAGTACAACCAACCTCACACTGATGAGACCCATTAAGGTTGAAACATGTCTGTGAGTGGTTTGACTGGCTTTGCATCTAATCCCGTGCAGTGCTTAAAAGCTGTGTGAACTATATGGCTATATGCTAACGGTGGATGGTTTTTGTCGCCTTTTTCACCCACCATGTGTGTGTACACAGCAGTGTTTTTCAACCTTTTTTTGGTTAGGGAACCCCAGAATTCGATTTTGAAATTCTGGGGAACCCCAACCCTCCTTCTGATTTACTTTGGACCCTTGACATTCACACGCAAACTACAACTCCCAACAGGCATCTAACAAACTGCAATGACGTAACTTCTGGTACTGCGCAGTCACTCACGTCCGTTATTATTTGCGTTCTCATTCAGTTTTTTTCCCCTATGAGATTTTTGTAGGTGCATGTGCCACTAAAGAAGTTTCACTTCAAAAGTGCACGTGCTCAGTTAAGGACTGGATAATTCCACATTCATTTAAATCAGGAGGAAACAAAACAGTTACAGGTACATCCATCTTTGCTGATGATACTAAATTGTGTAAGGTAATAGAATCAGTGCAGGATGTAATTTCTCTTCAGAAGGACTTGGAGAGACTGGAAATGTGGGCAGGTAAATGGCAGATGAGGTTTAATACAGATAAATGTAAGGTTATGCATTTGGGATACAAGAATAAAAAGGCGACTTACAAATTAAATGGAGATATATTGGGGGAATCCTTGATGGAGAAGGATTTAGGAGTGCTTGTAGACAGCAGGCTTAGCAATAGTGCCCAATGTCATGCAGTAGCTGCAAAGGCAAACAAGATCTTATCTTGCATCAAACGGGCAATGGATGGAAGGGAAGTAAACATAATTATGCCCCGTTACAAAGCATTAGTAAGACCACACCTTGAATATGGAGTACAATTTTGGGCGCCAATCCTAAGAAAAGACATTATGGAACTAGTGAGAGTGCAGAGAAGAGCCACCAAACTAATAAAGGGGATGGACATTCTAACTTATGAGGAGAGGCTAGCTAAATTAGATTTATTTAAATTAGAAAAGAGGCGTCTAAGAAGGGATATGATAACTATATACAAATATATTCAGGGACAATACAAGGAGCTTTCAAATGCACTATTCATCCCAAGGGCAGTACAAAGTACTCGGGGCCAACCCTTAAGGTTGGAGGAAAGGAAATTTCACCAGCAACAAAGGAAAGGGTTCTTTACAGTAAGGGCAGTTAAAATGTGGAATTCATTACTCATGGAGACTGTGATGGCAGATACAATAGATTTGTTCAAAAAAAGGTTGGACATCTTTTTAGAAAGGAAAGGTATACAGGGATATACCAAATAAGTATACATGGGAATGATGTTGATCCAGGGATTAATCCGATTGCCAATCTTGGAGCCAGGAAGGAATTTATTTTTCCCCTTAATGGGGTTTTTTGTTTGCCTTCCTTTGGATCAATAAGTATAGATATAGGATAAAGTATCTGTTGTCTAAATTTAACATAGGTTGAACTTGATGGACGGAAGTCTTTTTTCAACCTCATCTACTATGTAACTATGTAACTATTTATTTTTAAAAAAAAATATCCTGGTGTTAGCCTCAACATTTTATAAAAAATGTAATATTTCAGAAGTTTAAGCCAAGTACATTGTGTGCACAAGACAAGTTAAAATGTAACCTATCAATTAACAAACCCAAAAGAGTCAGCACTCCTGTGTGAAAGGGGATTTTATTTGAATTAATCATGGTTTGATCCCTTACAAGGACCTCTATCAGGATTGATCTTGAGAACTTTTGTTCACACTGAGTGCCAGTTGTTTTGGCTTGATTTACTAAGTCAGTGTGATAATGTTTTACTGAGTTACCGGGCACAAGTGGAAGTTCACTATGTTATCTGGAGTTCTTGCCCTGTTTAAATATACAAAGGAGTATATATACGGACTCTGACAACAATAACACTGACTTTGACACGGGGGAGCCTGGTGCCAATCCTTGTGTAAGCTCCTTGCATGGTTACCACCGTCTATTGAAGGATAACCTGGAGACTTTTTGCATTTAAATTAAATATTTTTAATTCATTTATTTTATTTCTATATTTACTTCTCTCACCTTCTGCAGCGGCGTCTCCCGGCATCTCCTCCTGCATGGTCCCGTCAACATGGCTCCGCGACATCAAATGGCACCGTATTGCCATGACAATGGGATGTCGCGGTGCCATGCAGCGTCCAGTTGTCATGACAATGGGATATAAATGTAAGTATTGCACACAGGCAATCACAATTGCGCTTGCCGTGGGGGAAAAGCATACGGAAATGTATGGAAGGGAGGGAAGGCTGGGAAGGAAGAATGGCCTGAATGGGATGAAAGTGTGTGTAATTGTGTTTTGAAAAATAGTATTCTGTGGGGAAAGGAAGGAGAAGAAAATGTAGACATATTATGTTTTGGTGTTTTGATAATGTTATGTGGCTGTTGTCATTATGGTGTGTTTATTTGGTTTCCAAGAAAGTTTGTAAACTTAAAAAAATGTGTTGAATAAAAAAGTAAAAAAAAATAAATAAATCAAGGTTGAAACATGTCTGTGAGTGGGTTTACTGACTTTGCATCTCCCAAGTCCTTGCTTAAAAGCTGTGTTTAAAGCAGCATGCATTGACTAAGGGTTGCTCATGTAATGTGAGCATGAGATAAAAGGTGGCACTGTGTGCTCATTTGCATGTCATTTCCCAGAATCCCTTGCTGCAGTGGAAGCGCAGTATGCTGGGCGATAATGGGGAAAGACAGGGTTGCAGACCTGTCTAAGACATGCAAATGAACATACAGTAATATTTACAGTTGCTTTATGCTTTACTGTGGAGGGTTTTTGTCACTTTTTTACCCACCATAACTTTAATGACAGTGGTGATTACCTAGTCTAGTCTCAAACCTGCAAGCCATTAAGACCAGCCTCACACTGATGATACCCATCAAGGTTGAAACATGTATGTGAGTAGGTCTAATGGCTTTGCATCTCATCCCAGCCTCTGTTTAAAAGCTGTGTTTAAAACAGCATGCAGTGGCTTGAGGATTGGCTTGTGTAATACGAGCTTGAGACAAAAGGTGGCACTGAGTGCTCATTTGCATGTCATTTCCCAGAATCCCTTGCTGCAGTGGAAGCGCTGTATGCTGGGTGACAATGGGGAAAGACAGGGTTGCAGACCTGTCTAAGACATGCAAATGAACATACAGTAATATTTACAGTTGCTTTATATATATGTATGTATGTATATATATATATATGTATGTATATATATATATATATATATATATATATATATATATATATATATATATATATATGTGTATATATATATACATATACATATATATAAAGCAGCACACGTTTGGTACTAGGTGGCGAGTAGATTTTTTTGTGTGGCGAGTAGATTTTTTGGTGATTTGTCACACTGTATATATATATTCTAGTCCAGACAGATTAGGCATTAAAAACAGTGACTCGTTAGAACAGGGCTACTGCTTAAGAGCATCATTTAAAACTCTGATTTATATCCAATCAATGTAAAACACTAGTGTCAAAAATTATTTCAAAAGCAACACTTAGAAATGTATATAAATCCTTAAACTTTAAGAGCCTTATGTGATTATATCAACCATTATACAAAAAGGCTCAAAAAGGTACCTTAAACAATATTATAATTTACAACTTCAGTGAAGGAAGAAGAATCCAAAAGGAAAAAAGACTTGAATGCCAAAATGTTATAGCAGAAACTATTTGAAAACTATATCTATGTAGCCCCGGACCCCCGTCACCTCCGTTGTCAGAGGTGATGGCGAGTGCCGCCGGAGGCAATCGGCAGACCCACCGGCATGTCCGAAGGGTGGGGGCCGAGCAGGGAGCGCTCCGGTGCTCCACGGCGGCCCGACAGTGCAGGGCGCCGCCATCTTCTTTTGCCTTGCGCATGCACAGTGAGAAAAAGTTGCGGAGGCCGTCGGCTAGCTCGCGCATGTGCAGTTATAGCGCGTGAACCCCCACCAATCAGGAGAGGCTATGGGCAGGGACTACATGTCCCATGAGCCTCAGGAGTGCCCCACATGGCAACAGGGAGCCAATAGGGCTGCAGTATCTCCCTGCTCTGAGGAGATGGATACATTTTGCGCGCTTGGAGGCAGTCAGTCGACGCCAGGAGAGGCTAGGGGAAGGAGGTGAGGATGCAGGGGTCAGTGACCCACTGCACTAGGCCAGCAGCCCCCTAGGCCCTAGTTAGCCACTCAGTAGATTGTGTCACTGCAGGGACAGGCCCTAGGTTAGGGACCCTGCACCTTTTAGTGTCAGCAGTACAGTTAGGGACACAGCGGACGCTGCGCTTCCCATTCCGAGGCTTGGGATCAGACCTACTCCGCACAGAGAGTGGAATCATATCCTGGTGGACAGCCCTGACTGAGCACCGCGCTGGTGGAAGCGGACGTCGCCCAGGAGGTCGTCGGATCCTTTTTGAAGATCCTTTGAACGCCCAGGTGCAGCCTCACTGGGCAGGTATTGTTAATTACAGAGTACTCACACATAGCGCTGACCACGGGACAAGGGTTATACTGTGGATACGGTGCGGGGGTACACGGTGGTGGGCATAAGGTTTACACTCCTAAGTGGGAGTGAATGACATTTGGGACTTTGCTACATGGTATGGGGTTATCACCCACGGGCAGAGCCGTGTTACAGGGTAACACTGAAGTACTGTTGATGACGTGTGATATTATGGTTATTCTGCATATAGTAAACGGTTATACGTATACCCCTGTGTATGTGGTTAGTATATGTGGGTCCTGTGTGGGGTACATTCTACACTCCTAGAATCCTACATAGGTGGAGGCGCTGTAAGAAAGATCGTTCCAGAGGATTTGCCCCAGGTTCCCATCAGCGGAGGCTCAGGCCTCCTGTGAGCCTGCAGGTATACGCACCACACCTGGTAACATATAGGTTCCCCATCTCATGCACTCTATCTGCGATTGGGGTAGGGGGAATACCCGTTACATATATATTCAATCCATGAGGACTCAAAGTAGTCAATTTATAAATCCAAAATCAGACAAATCTTCTGTTGCCTCCCCACCAATTTTTGGCAACAGAGCCAATCACTCTATATTGTAGGCCTTTAGCATCAGAGTTACAGTGGTGAGAAAAAGTTTGTAAACCCCTTACGATTTTCACATATTTTAAACCTGAAATATTATTAGATCTTAATCCAAGTCCTAATAATAGATAAAGATAACCTGATCAAACAAATGACACAAATACATGATACTTTTTCAACATTTATTTATCCACAAATGATTCAACTTTCAATATCCATGTGTGAAATAGTATGTGAACCTTTAGATTCAGTACCTGATGGCACGTCCTTCAGCAGCAATGACTTCAACTAAGCGTTTCCTGTAACAGCTGGTCAGCCTCTCACATTGGTTGAGGAATTTTGGCCCATTCAACCTTACCGAATTGTTTTAACTCAGTAACATTTGAGGGCTTTCTTGCATGGACAGCTCACTTCAGGTCCTGCCACAACATTTCGATGGAGTTTAGGTCCGAACTTTGACTAGACCATTCCAAAATGCTGATTTTCTTCTTCTACAACCATTCTTTTGTAGATCTGCTTGAATGTTTAGGATCATTGTATTGTTACATGACCCACTTTCGTTTCAGCTTCAGCTCACGGACGGATGGCCTGACATTCTCCTCTAGAATCTTCTGATACAATGCAGAATTCATGGCCGTGTCAATGATGGCAAGCCGTCCATGTCCTGAGATAGCAAACCAACCCCAAACCATCACATTCCCACTGCTATGCTAGACAGTTGGAATGAGGTCCTTCTGTTCGAACGCTGTGTTGGGTTTTCGTCAAACATAACATTTCTCATTGGGGCCAAAAAGTTCTGCCTTTGACTCGTCTGTCCAGAGAACGTTGATCCAGACGTCTTCTGGATCATCTATGTGCTCTTTGGCGAACTTCAGATGGGCAGCAATGTTCTTTTTAGAGAGCAGTGGTTTCCTTCTGGCTATTCTTCCATGAACACCATTCTTGTTTCAGTCTTTGTCTGATAGTTGAGTCATGTACACTCACGTTAGACAAGATGAGAGTGGCATGCAGATCCTTGGATGTTACTCTGGGATTCTTTGTGACTTCCTAGATGATTTGCCGCTTTGTTATTGGAGAGATTTTGGTAAGACGACCTCTTCTGGATAGACCGACTATGGTCTTGAACTTTCCCCATTTGTAGACAGTGGATTGGTGGAGCCCCACATCCTTAGAAATGGTTTTGTAACCCTTTTTACAGACTAATAAGTATCAATAACTGCTTTTCTGAGTTCCTCAGAGATTTATTTTGATCGTGGCATGACGTGTTTCCACACACCTGTATGGTGAAAACCAAACTCACAAAGTTTATGATCTTTATCTAGGTTGGGGCCTCCCAAACTCTCCCCTGAAGATCTAATTATTTAAACATCTGATTCTAATTATCCCCTTTAATTTAACTAATGAAACCAGGGTTTCACTTACTTTTGCACATACAGTAACCTAATTACTCATTGTTTATCTAATTCATACATCATTTTGATTCAAAAGACATAGAATTGGTTAATATAAACCCTATTGGATATTTAAGAAAAGGCTGGTTTTGATTCAAGAAGGTTATCATGGAAAAACTCTGGAATTCCCGTAAATAACATTAGGGTTCACAATTTGTTTCTCTCCAATGTATATATCATTTTAAAATGCAGTGACACTATGTGTTTCCAGACCTATTCTTACATTTTTCATATCTTTTAGAATTCTAGTTCTAAGAGGTCTGATTTGGACATTCTAATAAATAAAATACATGTGGGATTCCACAGTTCAAATGTAGCGATATTTGATACATAATACCCATCTTATTAGAAATTAAATGATCTGGTTTTTTTTATGCCATGTTCACACGCTTTGCAATCTTGACAACCAAAAAAACCTTTAGGTTTTTCTTTAAGCCAGTTTAGATATTTATTCTCCGTCTTTTGTTTGTTTAAGGCACTAGTGGCCAGTTTGTCCTTTAAATTTGAAGCCTTGGTAAAAAAATAATTCCCCAAGACAGGATCCTGCCTAAAAATCCCAGTGGTTTTTTTTTTTTAAAGAATTTCTTTCATTTGATAAGATTCATTGTTGAATTGAATGATAAAAAGGTATAAATTCACCTTGGTTCGATTGTACAAACTTAGGCTGGTTCTATAGTGCGGGCGCGCGCTACGCCGTGGGCACGCGCGCGGCAGTTTCAGCTGGCTGAGGAAAGCCAGCCATTCTATAATAGGGCCGCTCGCGCAAGGCAGGGAGCTTGGAGCGAACCGACGAGGAAATAAATGATTTTGCGCCGCTACCGGTGCTGTAATGTATGTATGTGTGTGTGTATATGTTTGTGCGTGTGTGTATGTGTGTGTATGTGTCAAAGTTAAATAAATAAAAATTATTTTTATTACATTTTTTTTATTTAAAAAATATTATTTCAGACATAAATCACAATCTCTACACACACACACACACACACACACACACACACACACACACACACACACACACACACACACACACACACACACACACACACACACACACACACACACACACACACACACACACATACACACACACACACACACACACACACAGTACCTTCACTCACAACATACACAGAATACACACGAAAAGCATGCGGCACGAGCACGCACACAGTATAGAACGGGCCGTAGTCTTTCATTTTACTCCCTTTTTCCAACAGAAGATCTCCCCTCCCCAGCGTTCCCACTGTCTTTACTCCTTTTTAATTGATTCTAATCATAATCGTTTTCTAAAAAAAATCTTTTCTCTAGTAGATCAGATTGCTTCTGATAGACGCTGTCCTCAGGCCGGTTTCTTTTCATTCTCTTCATCTGGCCGCAGTGTACGTTACATAATAATACATCATTATTACAATCAACCAGTTTAAAAAAGGTTTCACTATGTACAGGGTATGTGGTTTGGAGCACCTCACCCAACAGAGGAAAAATAAGAATAAACATAATCTCAGTATTAATGATCATTTACTACAATTAAAACAAATTGTTATAAAACAAGCAGATTAGGGCGGGGGTATGTCATTATGACCACTGATTATTACATTAAAGCAGTGAATAGGATCCTTGGGGACTGCGATACTTATATGCAGTTGAGAAAAGATCCTACGGTAGAACTTGTAAGTATTTTAGAAGAATTTTTGAGTGAGGGTAAAGTTAAAAACATAATTTAGTGAATTGGAATAAATTTAGTACTGGAGAAATACCCCAAGGTACCAGTTTTTTTTAAATTTTATTCCAAAAATACATAAGAATTTTGAGGCCCCATCAGGGAGACGGATTATTTCTGGAATTTATTCTATTACGACAAATCTCTCACAATATATAGATTTTTATCTCCAAGAATATGTAGCCAAAAGCCAAATGACCCTCCTACTTGAAAGACACTCTCCAGGTCATTAACCTTTTTGGACAATAGAAAATGGGAGGAAGGGTATATATTTGTTACGTGTGACATTACGGCATTTTATATCAGCATTAACCACCACCAAGGCTGGGAGGCTATTCGAAATATGTTAGAAAAAGAAAAAGGCTCCAAAGTTAAAGGACAAACTGGCCACTAGTGCCTTTAAAGATCAAAAGCCTGAGAATAAACGTCTAAACTGGCTTAAAGAAAAACCTAGATGCTTTTTTGGTCGCCATAATTGCAAGGCGCGTGAACAAGGCATAAAAAAAAAACAGATAATATTATTTCTAAGACGGGTATTAGGAATCAAATATTGCTACATTTGAACTGTAGGCGCACATACATAGTTTATTTATTAGAATGTCCGTGCGGCCGCACAATCAGACAGCTTAGTACTAGAATTCTTGAACATATCAGAAATATTAGAAGAGGTCTGGAAACACGATCACGGAGATCTGTTGAAGACATCAGCTGTTCTGAGGGAGAAGTACCAGTGTACAAGAAGGGGCGGGTGTCCCCATATTACCACCCAAGGCTCGCTTTATACGGGCATTTTGTAAGTGCAATCGCCTGCGCGCTGTATTTCAGTACAGTGTTATATTATGCCATGGCCCCAGTCACTGCGTGCATGCGCGCGTCGGAACGCCTGGCGGCTCATGCACCAGTTTAAGTCACGAGCTGCGGTCCTAGGGTCGCAATGGGATGTGCGCCCAGGTAGGGGCGCGGTCATGATGTCACACGGCTGGTTCGCCGTCATTGGCTGAACCGCCGTCGTGACGTAGCCAGCGCTTGGCCACTGCGCCAAAAGACAAATATATTGTCTTTTGGCAGAGGTGGTCGCGCATCACGTTTTTTGCAGACGCGCGCAGGCAGTAACTGGAGCCGGCACCATAAAGGGCCATATCTTGTTCACGCATGCACGCCGTAGTGCGCGCAGCCGCGAGCAGTGGGGACGAGGCCTTATGTTTGCCGCTTTCTCTTCTATTTGCTAGTGCTCAAGGGTTCTCTAGTATTGGTCCCGATACCCTAATGGAGGACGGAGGAGGGTACCGGCTTATCAGCATATCCTTACAGCCTACTAGTAATCACTATTTGGGGATCTCTGTGCTTCTTTGTTTGGTGTTTGTAGGTATTTTATTACACAGGTTGGGAACCTGTTCTTAGTGAGCAGCAATCCCCATATTGGACTTTTAATATAGATCACTGTTGTATCACGTTGTTGTTGTTGTTATTTGCGCTTTCTGTATGCTATGTCACCATTGAGAGAGAGCACTATATGAAATAAAGTTATTATTGTTATGATACAGCCGGTGCTTGTTTTTTGCACTTATTTTGCCCAAGTTTTGCAACTGGAAGACTTTAGTAATCAAACACTTAGTTGCTTATTTTAAATGATCCAAAGCGGCCGATAGGGCCATTTTCGGCTTAAATTGCCTATTGACTTCAGTTCAATCAGCTGCTTTGGATCATAAAGAATAAACCCCTTGATGCTTACAGCTCACAATCACGATCCCGAAGCATGCACTACTAATTTCAGATAACTTTATGGGGCCGTATTCAGACCTCCTGAAGAAGCAGGGGAATTACTGCAGTGTTTAAACATCCAGTAATTACAAGGGAGCGAAGCAGCCCTGAACGCTCATTGTAAGTCGACCTTCCCAAATGGCGCCCATGCTGCAGTGACCATCTAAGGTTAAATATTTAAGTAAACATCGAACTGTAGCTTAGAGACTTTAACCCTGCTGTGATTAGTACCACCACAGGCCAAATGTATTTTAAATTGTTCTTTATTTATATACTTGATTTATTATCGGCTTCATGTTCTGTACATTCCTAGGCCATTAGCGCTCAGGATTTGAATCCTTGATTTCTAAATGTTCTAAAGTTTTAGCCTATAATAAAAAAAAAAAACGGGGGGAAAAAAAAAACCTGAATAATGGATATCATTAGGAGTTCTTTCACTGCCAGCGTATTTTAGATTTCTTTGGATGAATTACACCTTTAAACACAGCATATATAGTTTCCACCTATTACTTGTGTGGAGCCCCTAAGAAGAATGTAAATATTTATTCCTCACCACACCCATCCAAAAATCCCAGTTTCCAAATAATAACATAAAACGGTACCATATGTGAATCCGATAGCTTTGCTTTCACTCACGTACAAAGGAGGGTTTTTTTTTTTAAACAGCCTCCCCTCCAGCTTCCTGGGTGGAAAATCACAGTCAGCATTTGTATATAAATATTATTACCTAGCTTGAGTTAACAAGCCAGGAAATAGCTGCAACCAGCACTGCTCCGGACTGCTGTACAAAAATAACTCTTAGTAAAATGTCATGTTTGTAAAAGAGTTTAATCTCTTCTCTCTGTTTGGCGGGACCAGCTGTAGGAGAAGGGATGTTACCAATTTTGAGATCAAGTAGGCTTCAGAGGTTGTCGCGGTTGACTTGCCTTGTCTAGCCGATTAGTAGGGATGAGTCTAAGGATAATTTATCCGCCCTTGGTGCAGGTGGTGTATGCCGTGATGTACACAGCAGGACAATATGGGGACAAGGGAGCCCTGTTCTGAAGAGCTTACAATCTAATATTTGTGGAGTAACAAATAATGTTCTGGAGCTTGCAAGGGGCCATAGAAATGGGGCCTCCCACATTAAAGATGGGCGCTTTGACCCCCTCAAACTCCTAAAGTAGGTGCCTGTGAAATCCTGCCGCTGCCCTCTTATTTCAAAGGGTGAAATAAGAGGGCATCTCTTTGTGGGTTCATCTCTTTACCGCTATTGGGGCTTGCAATGTCCTGCAAAGGGTCGCTTCCCACGGCAGAGGCCACTGCAATGCATTGTAGGTGCACCTGCCATGGTTGACCTATGATGTCACTTCAGTTCTTCATTTCACTTTGCAAACCTTTTATTTCACGCACCTCAATAGTCAAGCAGCCGTATTTGCCTAAGAGAAGTGTCGTTTGATTATGTATTGTGATGCCTTTAAAAAATAATTACACTTTTTGTAGTAAATCTTGGTGACAAATGCCTGGGGGGAAAAAAAAGTATACGTATTATATTTAAATGGTTTTTGATAGAAATGTATGAAATATAAATCCTTGTGAGACACCATTCTGTCCACATACAAAGAGCTCAGGACAGGCTTGGAACGTCTGACAAGTGGGAGTTATGAAGTACATGGCCTTTTCCAGTCGCTTAACTTACATTATCTCGCCTCTGGGTCTATTCAAAATACAGTAAATCACCTAGAGACAGCGTTCCTGTAATAACATCAGAAACATTCCCAGACAGAAAGATAATCTATGGAGAAGTCCCTTCGTTCCGTATTATTTGTTTATTCTTATATGGTGCTGACACCATTTTGTTTTCCTAATTAAACATAAATTTCTCTGAATATTTATACCAGCTCCGTTTGAAGGATGATGGTACGGTGTCCAAAAGGTATTCATGCCTCGCAATCCCACTACGGGTCAGTGTTGCAGGCCTGGGATTATCTCTGTACTGACCTCCATGCTTGTTAGCAGGAGATGCTGGGAGTTATAGTCCAGAACCTGACATACTACCATTGTACTGAATACAAGAGTACTGCAGGACCCACATTTCCCCTAATGTTATTTGGGCTTTGTGTAAAGTGTGTGTAATGAGGCTTTTGTGTCGTAGAGAGTATTGCTGCCGAGGGGGTCTATTCAGGTTATTTGCTCTATTGTGTCTCCTGGGTCAATACTTGTGCAAAAATAACGAATTAAACAAATACATACCAAATCAGAGGATTTATCAAGGGATACAATCACATTGCGTGAAATAAGATGTTATTTGAGGAGCCTAGTGCACCCGTCAGCATTGTTTGATGGATAGAAATAATTAATTTTTTTACATTGCATATACCATAAAAGGAAGAAAAACTAAGAAAATAAGGAAGGGTATGTAGTAGCAGTATGATCTGATTCTAGCCCTCACAATATAGGAAATCAGCAAATGTATAATTAATATCAGAGGCACTACACCAAGTGTGAGAAAAATCGAGTGTTATTTATAGGCTGAAAATTCTGGTTTACTCATAATTCTAATATATAAAGAGTAAATAATCCGTTGTTTTTTTAATTTTTTTGCACAGAGTTTCACAGTTTACTTTACATAGATAGGCCTGTGTTATCAAGCTGTACATGTGCATCCAGCTGCACTGGTTCTTAAAGGAAAACTATTAACACCATTATGTAGGGGAAGGTTAGGAAATGCTGGTCTTGCACTGTCCTCTGACAGCAGGAAATACACATTTCACTTCTGGAAGCCATTTTCATGTAAATGACTTGAGTTGATTTGTTATGTGGCTGTGAGGGCCCAATTACCTTGATGAGTGAGATTTGGCTGTTCTGCAGCAAAAATGACATTTTAATGGAATAATCCAGACTTCAAAGAGTGAAACTCCATTGAAGTCTATGGGGCCTGGAATTTAAAGGATTGTTTTCACACCAAACGAGTCAAACTTGACAGGCCTGTTGCATGCAATAGTAAAAGTGATATCACTGGGAAACCCAACCCATACATAGCTGGGAATGGCAGCTAAAGCCAAATTAGCACTTGGCTTGAGTCATAAGGAACAACCCAGGCTACCTGTTTCTACAACAAGCTGTCACAAAGTCATTATTATACTGTAGCAATCAACTATACAGAAGTTAATTTGCCATCAATTGTCTCTCTAAGGCTAAAATGTAATACATTGTGAAGCTGCAGAATACATTTAATGACACTTTAACTAGTATTCACTTCAATGGAAGTTGGTGCATTTTTGATTGAATTACCTACTGCCCGTGTTGAAGTTAAAATCTCTAGTAGCCAAATTGGTCCTGAAGAAATGCAGACTTGTTGTAGTTTGTGAGACCAATAGAGTTTCCCATAGAACTAATTCTAGTGTAAAGAGCTTTCACAACCTCATCCTATATGTGTTTTTTTAATTTTATAATTCTGGTGTATATTTTAGATAATACTGCATTTCCCTGCTGTCCCCCATTCCCCTTTTTTAATTCGTTTTAATGGATTAAGCTTCCTGTGGTTGCTATAGCAACTATTTACAAAAGCACAGCACTTCCTCTTTTGAAACAGGCAGCCATATTGTGAACCCGGGGAAGCAGGATCTTTCCCGAAACGATCACGGGAGAACGGATCGTTTGGCAGCTTGGGTAATTACGTTTCCATAAAGCTGAGCAACTGCTGCATCTATTTCAACAAAAAAAGTGAAATAAATAAAAATTCAACCTGTATTGCCACTTGAAGTGTACTGTATATATTGAATAGGCAAATAAAAAGAAGAACTGAGAGACATAGGATATCACCGGACTTAAAATCATTAAGATCAACGGAGTTGGACCTTATTTTACATTCCAGGCATTGGATCATTCAGCAAATGATCAGAGCTTTTCTCACAACTCTCCACTCAATGACTTACTTATGAGTGAGGTTTTTGCTTTTCTATAAAGGATCTCATTGAAATCTCAGAGGTTGACTCGTGCATAAGAGGGTGAGGTTGTTATTTGGTCCTTATGATACGCAGTTAAGTGGTAATAATAATAATAGTTCTGTCTAGATTTGAAGCTATTGTTATAATACAATTACAACTGATCTGCATTTTCTCAGCCCCGGAAGGGTGAAGAGCTGAGTCAGTCTTGCAAGGATTTGAACCTGTGAACCTCAGGTCTGAACAAGTGTCTGAGACAGCAAAACTGTGTCAGTCCTTAACCATGTGCAATTATATCCACATTAACCCCTCAGCTGCTGAAGGGATGTGCAATTCAAAGCTCACTCCATGCTCCTTAACCCTTTAATTCAGGGGTGTGCAAATTGGGGTGGGGGGCCAAAAAATTTTCTGAGGGGGGGGCACGGCGCTTACAGTGGCCCCGCAATCTTCCCCACAACCTTCTCCCTAGCGGTGCGTCAGCATGACAATGCGGAGGCGGAGTCAAATGACGCAGCAGTCAAATGACGCTGTGGGGTCAAATGGCAATGTGACATCACATGACTTCAAATTACGCCGTCAATGTCGGAGAAAAGGTAGGTAGGTGAGGAGCACAAGCAGACGGGGGTGCAAACAAAAAAGTTTGCGCACCCCTGTGGCTTAGTTAATAAAAATGCTTTACGTGCCTCTAGTAGCTGAAGAGTTAAGGATGGGAGTTTGGCATCACAATACCTGGTCTTATGAGACTAAAATGACATTTTTAAAAAGGTGCATTTCTGTCTATTTTTTATTTTTTTTTGGTACTAGGTAGGAAGCAGGGGGTCTCCGGAGCTGAACAATGTTAATTCCAGCTCTGGGGACCCCCTGCTTCCCAGGACACCTCCGTAGGTCCTGCTGCTAGCAGCCCCAGCTAGGCAAGAAATAAATTAAATTAGCAGATTTTCAAGATATTTTAGGTATGTTCACAGATATCACACCACAGACTATAGGCTAATCCAGGGGAGCGCAAACTTTTGCTACTGCGCCCCCATCTTCCCTGCCTGGATGCTCACACCCCCCCCCCCCCTCTACCTTAGACCTGCGTCAAATGACGCTGCGGGATCATGTGACATCACCCCGCGTTGCCATGACGACGCGTCACAGAGCACCTGAACCTTGGTAAATATAGTGTTGCAGGGGTCTCACACGACCCCCGGCATTTAATATAAATGCCTTGGGGAAGAGCGCAGGGCCTCTGCAACCGCCCGCGCCTCCCCCCAGAAAAATCTCCCGCCCCTCAGTTTGCACACCGCTGGGTTCATCTATTTCAGTTCAGACCGACGCACAAAGGGTGGGCACAATCACCGGGGTTTTTGTTCTAAAACATGTTTGTGTTTTGTTATTGGTTGTGGTTCTAAAAATGGTTTTGGATTTGATTTGGTTGGGTTGTCAAAACTCGATTTCTTTTTGTTTTGGATTTTTATAAAATGACGGGGGAAAACACAAAATCAACATTTTATTTTGAACTTTATATTTTTTGCGTACATTTGTGGTTTCAATTTTTTTTTTTTTTTTTTTACAACATTTGTTTAAAAGTTCACCTTGGAATTCAAATTGAACATTAAATTCAGAAACTGTCCAACTTGGAATTCAGATTTTGAAATCCTGCAAACGTGCCAATCCTTACAGGCCACACTGATCAGTGCCGTGGGAGACTGAATGCTCGTCTTTTGCACCCGTTTTGCTTCTCAGACGTTCTGCCCCACGCGGATAATGAGAATCTGTATAAATTACTAGCACACTGAAGTAGTCAACCTTACATGACCAATCCACTGAGACAATGAACACTTTAGAAACAAACTATGGTTTTAACCCCCTAAGTGCTGAGGGTATTTGTATCCAGGACAAAAAAAAAAACTACACTGAACTTCACTTTCATTAAATTGTGCTGAAGATATTTCAGAGTTTTCTTGCGCTAGCGATGTTCAAGGCACAACAATAATATTCTTAAAACATAAAAAGACAAATTATATGGGTTTTTTTTTATAGGACCAGTAGATTAAAAAATATCCATGGTTTAATGTTATTTTCTCAAATGTTACAGAAATTTAATTCCAGAAGCTAAAATATCCATGAAAAACCCAGGATAAAAAGTCAAGTGAATATGAACTTTTGGGAAATTGGGCTCTTCTTTCAGTGGTGTTCACCCATCTCCAAAAGGTATAATTCTTTGTAGGACATTCACATAGGCTCTATCCCCAGCAGCCATATTAAATGTCCATGGGGGAAACCCTTTATTCCAGACAATTTGTGGGGTTTTGTGGTGGCTAAGATTGTTGGAGGGGGACTCCCCGTCCTTTCTAAATCCAGGTGACGATAATGCTCTCCAAACTACCCAAGATGTGAGAAACTTCCAAAATTATTATCACTCCCCCCCTATACTTAATGCTAGAGTTTAAGGTTATATTTGACTTCAGACGAGGTACTATATTAGGGCCTCCATTATAGCTTACGCTTACCAACGAGATACACAGATAAAGACAGACATACACAGACGAGCAGACAGATAGTCACACACGTACTGTAGCACATAGACTGACAGGTGCTTCTTCCTGCCTAATGAATGTATTTAGGTTTTCCCGTCTCAGCGGGCGCTAGTTCTCCTGTGCAATAATCCGGCCCCGTCATAAACAGACAATTCTGGGATTTCACAGAAGAAATTCCTGACTCAGTATTTAACAGCTAAAGTTTCCCCTTTAAGTTTTAAAAAGGAAAAATCCCTCTATAAATGTTCAATATTTGGGGAGATGCTGCTAAAAAGTAACCCCCCCCCCCCCGTTTTGTTATGCAGCACCCTTTGGTCCCTTTTATGTCAGTAATGGTGGTCATGCAGCACTCAAAGGGTTAAGGACAGGTATTCCTGCACTGCTGAAGCAGAATAAAAGAAACCATAAATACAGCCGTGGATCCCGGCTTTGTTTGCTTTAGCAAACTTCTTGCGTGTGATGTACACAGTTCCATAACACAAGAATAACACAAGGCACTGCAAATTTTCTAATGCTGTTTTAATGAGCCAAAAAACTAAGCGACGTTTCGACCAGAGCGGTCTTTTTCAAGTTCCACAATTTTATTTTTTTTATTTACAGACCTAAAGTTTCACTTTAAAGTGTATAAATCAACTGTGCCTCACCCTTTCACTGCATAATACCCAATTACAGCCAAAACCTCTTAAAATGGGGTCTAAAGGGCGTGACAGTCCGCCTTCCCGAAAAAGTACCACTACTTTTTATATAACACTTGAATGTACATGTACTACAGCGCATACACTGCAATGTATAACAATACAATTGGGGCACAACTTAATCCCTGCCTGGAAGTGTTTACAACCTTACGTTTTTCCCTCCATGTAGCAAACATACAGAATAAAAATATTACCACTAACAATACTAATCCTTCCATATATGGAAAAGGCTACGTTTGCTGGTCATGGGTTATAGCAAACCCCCCCCCCCCCCCCCCCCCCCCTACTCCCCGCAGGTTTGGTAAGTTCTGACGGTACAAATCAGAGGTAACCCGGTCCTCAGGGAATGCACCAAGTAAAAGGATAGGGAGGTGAGTGGGTTGAAGGTGTTGCAGCTACCTGGGAGAAACCCTCCTGGGGAAAATCTGTTTTTTGGAACTCCTCTGGTGCACGGGGAGGGGTGAGGGAATGGGGGAGGCCAGCAGACAGTGGGATGTTTAAAAGGAAATTTACAATCATTTCCTCTCTGGTTTGGTTACAAATCAACAACATCCTGTTCTTTTGTTGAAACTCAGGGGCGCCTGCCCGGCTGGGAAGTGAATTCTCTTAAAGAGACAGGGCACTGTATACCAGCAGCTGAAATGGGGATCTCCATTATTAAAGGGTATGCTACCATACATTTATTTGTAAAGGTATGCGGACTGGAGGCTTTCACAAGAAGAAGGGAAAAAAATTATGAATAGCACAAGGTACAATTCATTAAACTGCCTTGTTAAAAAGTGTTCGCTGAAAAAATACAGGAGAAAATTATTTTGAAAAATATTCACATAATGCCAATGTATTCGTGTCTTTATTTATAATAAATAATGTACATAGCGCTTCACAGCAGTAATACACGTGACAATCATATAAATAACAAATAACACATAAAAGGGAAGAAGTGCTTCAGACATAAAAGTGACATTTGGGGAAAGGGGTCAAAAAATATAATATATGTACAAGCAGGCTAAAACATAGCAGGAGCCTTGAACAATTAACACTTTTTCTGCCAGAATAGTCTTTAATACAATGCAGCCCCCCTGGTAGCATGTATCTATATATCTTTATATAGCATAAGGATTGAACCCGTTTGGCAGAGCAGGCTTTTGCAATGAAGTTGCCAGGACATCCAGCCCTCAGTAGCTGTGTTAATTTGAAAGTAGAACGCCCTGTTAAAGGTTGTATCATCTATGAAAACAGAAGAAAGGAGAAGGAGCAAGATTAGCTTTTCTTAAAATATCAGTGACCCCACGGTGGGGAACCACAAAATGATGAAGCTGGGTGCCTTCTGGCGGTAGTACAAGTCCTTGATTACAAGGAAAATTGCCAAGTGACTTGCCATGTGTTCCACAAGGGGGCTACTGGAGATCCCCCTAGTGATTAAAAATAAATAAATCTTCATCTCCGACAAAACAGGGGTTAATGAAAATAAAAAGATACAATGATCCTATATCAGGCAGCTTGGGTTATACTTTCACCCCCCTTTTGCACTTCATAAAATAGCACAGAGCTTTTCAACCTGTGTGAAAATCTGTTGCGTCTCATAAAGACTTTTTTTTTGCAATAGTGAATATTTTGCTTGACAAACAAGGATCATTTTATTTTGTGGTGTATCAATTTTTGTATTATTAATTGAAATCATCTTTTAAGTTAAAAAAAAATAAGTTACATGGTAACAACTTGGATAAAGGGTGGTATACAGAGGTTACATCTCGGCCATTGAAACAGATGAACCCAGTTTAAATCCTAGTGTCAGCTGTACAGAGATCAAGGCATTGTGCACTCTATAAGGCCGAGTCCATAGAAGGACAGGCCGTGCTGAGGCGTCCGGACGCTCAGCGCTGAGCCCCTGCATCCTCAATGAGGATGCCTTGAGAGGGGGCTCGCGCGAGCGTCCGCAGGCGTGCTCAGGCTTTGGAGTTTTCAGCCGAGCGCCAAGCTGTTTTTCAGCGCGCTGTCGGCTGAAAACCTCCAATGAGAGCGGGGCTGCGTCAACGTCACGGCGCCGTCGACGTCAGTGCGTCGCGGGCGATTGGCCCAGCGACGTCACTGCCCCGCCTCCCTCAGTCTCCCCCTACCTCCGATCGCGGACGCTGGCTCGCCTGTATGTGCATGGAATCGCACAGCTTCTGCAGGCGAGCCTCAGCGTCAGCGCGGTGCAGCACAGCTCCCCCCCTCTATGGCCCGGGCCTAAGGCTGCGGACATAGTGTAGGCGACAGTCGCGTGCGCGGCACGAACAAATACATGTAAGTGCACCAGTCCGGCCATGCTGTGCGTGATGCGACACGCACGGCAGCGCAATAGCGAGGCAGGATTTTGAGCAGACAAAAAATTTTGGATTTTTCGCGCGACGGACGCATCACGGCCGGGTTTGAGCCAATCAGGGCGAACCAGCCTGGTGACGTCATGGCCACGTCTCCCCGTTGCGCAAGTGATCGGAGTCCATAGATCGCTCAGGCGACGGCCGCGCGTGCGCCTACTAGCGCTCAGTCGCGCACGCACTATGGCCGCTGCCTAAGGGACTTGAAACATTCTATGTATATTGTTGCTTACACTGCAGTACACACACACACATATGTATGTGTATATACACACACACACACACACACACACACACACACACACACACACACACACACTGTGTATATATATATATATAATATACATACAGTCAGTAATAAAATACACCCTATCACAATTAGCCTAAGTACTGTGGGCTGCGGCACCAGAGCGTGAGAAGAAATTTAACAAGGAATCTGCCGTTCTTGAACATTTGTAAATCACTTTAATACGAACAGCAAAGGAAGGGGTTAAGGAAGGTTACAAAAAGCAAAGGCAAACAAGTACAGTAGAGAGGAAACAAAACAACAAAAAAAGGTGCAGGTAATTGGAGCTTGTACTGGGAGATGACACTCGGAAGTAATTAGCATGGGAAGGGGAATAGAAAACTATAGCACAGACTCCTTTGTAAGTAGGGGGAGGTTTTGAATAGATCACTAGAATTGCACTAGCCACATCAACTGGTCCCTTTTGGTCTCTTGATCTACTCAGTGGGCAGTCCTTGCTAATCTAATTGTTGGTTATTGGGACCAAGCTTCCCATATTGGACCAAATGAGAACATTGCAACGTGCAGCTGTTAACCCCTCTGTGACTGGACAAACCTACAGTATTTTATCAGGCATTAATGAGATGTACCTGGAGGCTCCAGATGTCAGGAAGCAGATTTAACCTGATTGTAAGCGTTGTAAGATTGCTTTTAGGCGGCACAAGTCAGTGAAGGCACTGACCTCCATTCAAATGAACGCGGTCCAGAGGCTCAATGGAAGCACCTTCGCAGCATATTGAATAAAGGTTCTGCTTTCTTACTTCCATCTCAGAGCTTTCTGGGATTTGTAGATATATATATATATAGATATATCTATATATAGATATACACACACAAACACATTTGAAGTTATGGTGGGTGAAAAAGGCAACAAAAAACCTCCACCGTTAGCATATAGCCAATAAAGAATATCACCTGTGAGCACATTCACATGTGCAGGGTTGCAGACCTGTCTTAGACATGTGAATGTGCCCACAAGTGATATTCTTTATTGGCTATATGCTAACGGTGGAGGTTTTTTTTGTCGCCTTTTTCACCCACCATAATTTAAAATGTATATGAAAATTGTAAAGCCAGTACAACCAAACTCACACTGATGAGACCCATTAAGGTTGAAACATGTCTATGAGTGGTTTGACTGGCTTTGCATCTTTAAATACATTGTTTCGGACGTCCGCGCGCACGGAAGCACGCCCTCCCTCCGAAGCCGGCACCCTGAACGAGGCCTTAGACAGGTCTGCAACCCTGCCTTTCACCATTATCACCTACCAACACATATATACATACACACAGGACTGGATCAATATTTCCTACCAACTGGAGTCCAGTGACCATCAGTAACAAATGTTTCTAAAAAGGATGTACATTTATTAAACTCTGAGGCGAAACTATTCAGACATTATTGAGAATATATTTGACTGCAAGCTCTTCAGGGCTTTGCATCTATTACTGCTGTGAAGCGCTATGTACATGGAGGGTGCTACACAAATAAAGAGATCAATACTAGCAATATTTATGCAAAAAAAATTGGGGGGGAATACATTCATTCCCCTATGCTGCGACTCGGGTCATATATACACACATATTGTAAATAAAGCAATTTCTGACATTAACCGCTTTATGACCTGATATCAGATAGTCTTTTGATCTGGATGCTCGTTTAATAAATGGGGGAAACCTTTATGGATTAAGCTATTGTTGGCCTGGGTTATTGACAAGGAAGAAAAGTAATTTGATTAAGTATCTGTTTTACTTTGATTTAACAGTATTAGATAATTTGATCACTTCCACATCAAGCTGTGCTGCAAGAGGTCTATTTTCAGTACGCTGGTTTAGTGTGGGTAACTGCAGACGTTAACCCCTACACTCCAGAGACTTTCATTCACTACTGAGCACAATACCAACATAAGGCTATGGGGCCTTGGTGTTGGCGCTGCGGGCGCTCCTGCCAGGCTGGTGGCGCGTGCAGCTGTGATCCCCGATTAGCTGCAGGGGAGGCGCTGCCATGACATCACCCGTCAGGTTTGCCCTCATTGGCTGAACCGCTGGTGGGTGTGGCAACTGCACTAGGTGCCAGTACTGCCGACAATTTGACTGTCTTCAGGAAAAACTGGTCGCGCAACGCGGCAGCCAAGGGAGCTAGTGGGCCCGGCCCCATTGAGGGGCGGTTCTTGTCCCTGCAGCGCACGCCATAGTGCGCGCTGCAGCAGGGACCGGGGACCTAGCCTTAAGAATATTATAATGCCTGAATATGATAACATTATAAGCCGTCTACAGGTTATAGAATTCTATAGGCACAGCAAGCTGGTGTCAACTGGGTTGTGTTAAGGTGGAAGTCAGTGAGATATGGGTTGTAGACCAAAAAAATGCCATTTTATTGCGAAAATGCTTATTTTTTTATTTGATTAGTGAGACTCCATTAAAGTCTGAGACACTGCTAGAAATCAGTGAGACTCACAGGAAATAAGTGACAGTATAGGAACAGTGTGCATGATAGAATATTTAAGAGCTTATAAAGACAGTGGGTAAGATTATATATATATATATATATATATATATATATATATATATATATATATATATATATATATAGTATAGATACATTTTACATGATGGAATCATTTTAAGGGTGATATATATAATAAAAAATGTAAACTTATTGAATCCTATCTGATTTCCATCAGTTTATGTCCCCACACGCCGTCAGTACAGATGTACTACCTTAGGTTTTATTACAGTTGTGTGGATATATTGCGGCACTTATTATTACATTTTACAGTATGCTCCTATTTAGGTCCTTTCCCTTGCTTTGGAAGATTTAAGCTTTATTCATTTGAAGCAATGGCAGTGGCAAGTGCCTCAGGCCTTATTTAGTTCTCTATGCTGTTAAGCAGTCTTTCTCCAGCAGAAATCCCGCCTAATATTGATTTTTCTTTTTTCATCATACCTGATCCGCGCTCTCCTGGTTCCTGAAATATTTGGAGTTACTTTGTGTCAGTGTTTGACACAAAAAAGTAAAAATACGACCGCGGGGTCACCAATAGAACGTCTGACACGCCACCAGAGAACGTTGTAGCTTCATGTTGCCTATGCGAACGAGCACTAACCCCACTACCATTTTGGTCCTGGGGCAAAACATCTGCCTGGCGCCTGTACAGCTGGAACTAGGGGGTCCCCAGATGTTGGGGGAGGCCACAGAACAGTTTCGGGGGACCACCTGGTTCAGATAAGTTAAAAATAAAACACAAGCTGCTTTAAAACTTCATTCAGGTGAAACCAATTTTATAGCATATTGAGTAGGACCTAAGACGGAAATTTATTTTTTTAGCACCAACTTTTATAGAGGACATATATTCAAAAATGATACAATAATGTATATTAATGTAACCCTCCTTGCCCGGCTCTAAAGGAGTTTACATCAGATGGACTATATACATGGCAGTGCTTAGTCTCTCTTACCTGTTCAGGGTGCAGGGTCGTTGCAAGCTGGGTGTGGATATGCAAATAGAATAAGGATGGGTGCCAGGAACTTTTATAGTACAAAGAAGAGCTTTATTCACATCCGTTTATATGGCTCGCCATACAAAGATATACTTCACGTTAGACATATTAACTGGCAGCAAATCATAAAGTTACTCTGTGCTTTTTCCCTGGGTAGCTCTCAACCCAAAGCTGGGTAGGTACTTTTGCTTGTTTCCATTAGTGTTGGTTAAATTGAATGGCATCAATAATGCCCCATCTCAAGTGGGCCTCTGTGCGTATTACACACACGTTTTCTGGGATCAGCATCCCCTGTGTATTGCGTACTTCGTTCATATATATTGGATTGGGCGGTTACTAAGGATCTATGGTGGGGCCGATACAGTTATGTTCCATAGCTACTACTCTGAGAACTCCTGCAGAGCAGATGCTTACGTCGCTTCTGCATGAGAACAAACTTGGGCCATTACTATAGGCGCCAACTATATAGGTCATGTTCCTTAACGTAAAACAACATATGGTGACAGGACACATATTAATAGACTTATCTATACATATACAAACCTATTTACAGGACACAGTGAGGCATCACTCTGAAGAACCTGCTTCTAGAACATTGCGTGGAGCTATATATACCATTCTATCTCCCTTTGGTGACATCACTGTTCACAAGACATATTGGGGAAGTGGCAATCCCTTCTACAGTCATTCTACATCACATGATGGGGAGGGGCAATACCAGAGTGATCCCACCTCGTTAACCCATTAAGGCTGTGAACCCCTCAGATTACTTCATAGTCAATACAGGCATACCCTGCTTAAAGTACACTCACTTTAAGTACACTCGCGAGTAAGTACATATCGCCCAATAGGCAAACAGCAGCTCACGCATGCGCCTGTCAGCACATCCTGAACAGCAATACCAGCTCCCTACCTGTACCGAAGCTGTGCGCACGCGGGGAGACTATAGAGCCTGTTACACATGCGTTATTTATATCAGTTATACACGTATATGATGATTCCAGTATAGTACATGCATCGATAAGTGGAAAAAGGTAGTGCTTCACTTTGAGTACATTTTCGCTTTACATACATGCTCCGGTCCCATAGCGTACGTTAATGCGGGGTATGCCTGTACATGGTTACATTAATATAGACGTACGAAGCATAAAAACCAGCCAGCAGATAAGGACCATTTCAACCAACTTGTCCGACACGTTAGAATACTCCTGATTTTAACCTTCTATACTGAATTTCCTCACCCAGCAGTTTCTTTATGTCCATGCAAAGGAAGTGTACAGAGCTCTACTTTATTTGCCTCTGCTCTCTCTGCACAGAAGCAGTTGCATGGTATGTGCTAGTTGTTCTCCCATTTCCCCAGAGTGAAGATATCCAACTTAGGGTATACTAAGAATAGTTTCTAACTGCAGGTATAAAGAAGGATGATTCCACGTTTCTTTTCTAATGATAATTTGTACTCGGATGTAATGAGAAGCTTCCCCCTCCTACAACTAAACCCCTAATTGCACCACTGCACTAACCAGAACAGCTTGGGCACAGGGCCTCCTAATGCAATTATGTATTGTTTTCAGTCAGTTGAAAGTACACATATATCAAACAAAGAACGTCATACGAGCTCTGCAATAAAGAGCAGTACAGTACATTGCACATAGCTTACCACGTTTGCATGTGCTAGCTTTGTTATTGGCAATGCTTCCGGAATAGCCCAGGAATGCCGTTCAAGCTCCGAAATGTTATGAAGGTGCTTCTATACATCTATTGTGTAATGGCTTAAACCGTTTGGGCATGGCCAGTTTGTAAACTAACCACTTCACTGCTAGAAGAGCCAGCAACGCATTTCATGTGCAATGTGTTTGTGGGGAAGTGTGCCCAGTCATTTGTAACGGAGGTCGAAATGTATTATTTTAAATCAAATCCTTCTTTACTTCCGTAGGTCTTTGCTTGACAAGCTGTTAAAAAATATATATTTAAGTGGATCTGAATCAAGTAAGGTCGCCAATGTATTATGCCAAGTTACCTTATCCTAATGCATGACGGTGGCTTGTTGTCAAGGTGGCAGCAGTGCAGCAAGACCTTTTAGGCAGGCGAGAAACAATGGGGTAACGATCAAGGCTTTAGACTACAGGTGTATTGATGTAGCCCAGATTCTAATATTACTTCAAGTAAATATTATTCCTCATGTAGAATAGTGCACTGCCCTACATTTATGAACTCATGTATATGCTGAAATATTCTCCATGGTTGTCAGTTTGGCTGCTTGACTGACCTTCAAACCCATCTTAACTGGTTTTCCATTCATGATCAAATAGATTTGAACATTCACCTCACAACACCGTTTGACAGGCCATCCTAGCACTCAAGGAGTTAATCACATGATAGATTGCAGAGGGCTAAGACATGAAACCGCCTGCATGTCTACTATGTCAGGAAGCACTGTTGACACTGACTTTCCAACATAATAAATATTTACTGAAGTGGGCTGGAAGTGTATTTCAATGCAGATATTTAATAGGAACATTGAGCTCCAACCTTTGCAGTTACATAATAGTTAGGACTGCCAGCTGTCCCTTATCTGCAGGGGAAAACAGGTGGTGTTAGCCAATTGTGGGCCCTCAGCAGGGGTGGGCCAGAACCCTCTCCCACTTCTTAACCCTGTGTTTTCCGACTATCCCCTCAGGGAACCAGTCTGAAAATATTTTAGGGATAAACAGTACATTCCCAAAGACATCTTGCGACCTCCTTACATCTCAGCCCTAATTTCTCGCTATGCACCATCCCGACTCTTGCGTTCCGCTCTAGGATGTCTTCTTTCTACCCCCTTTGTATCTAAAGCCCTGTCCCGCCTTAAACCTTTCTCACCGACTGCCCCACACCTCTGGAATGCCTTTCCTCTCAACACCTTCTCTATAAACCATAAAGACCCAGCTGCTTAACGAAGCATGAGTTGCTCCGCAGCTAATACTATACACCTAATACATAAAGCTTGGCCCCTTGCACTCACTTACCAGAATGCCCTCCTACTGTCTCTGTACGTCCTTCCTACCTACTAATTACATTGTAAGCTCTTCAGAGCAGGGACTCCTCTTTCTAAATTTTAAGTCTGAAGCACTTATTCCCACAATCTGTTATTTGTATTTTATATGATTGTCACATGTATTACTACTGTGAAGCACTATGTACATTAATGGCGCTATATAAAGACATACATACACACACACACATGCCATGCTCAGTAGCACTCCTTTTGATACAAAATATATACATTATATATATATATATATATATATATATATATATAATGTGGTGTTTCTGGGGTTTATAGCTTGCTGGGATTGTGTGTTTAACAATTATGCACTTACATCAGGCCTGCACAACTCCAGTCCTCGAGGGCCACAAACAGGCCAAGTTTTCAGGATATCCCTACTTCAGCAAAGCTGGCTCAATTAGTGTCTCAGTATGACTGAGTCACTAATTGAGCCAGCTGTGCTGAAATAGGGATATCCTGAAAATCTGGCCTGTTTGTGGCCCTCGAGGACTGGAGTTGTGCAGGCCTGACTTACATTATATGTAGATGGTGGTTATTCCCAAAACATGACTTTGCTGGGTGTTCCCTGTAGAGTGGGTCAAGAAACACTGCCTTAATACCATCAGGGGATGATGTGAGTGTGTAACAGAGGTCAACATTTTGTAAAGTTCTTACCTTGTTATGTGCATGGAACAGTATATGCTCGAGTTACTAATATCAATCTAAGGCTGGTTCTATAGTGCCGGGGCGTGTTGCGCCGTGCGCGCACACGGCAGTTATAGATGGCTGAGGTTAGTCAGCCCTTCTATACAAGGGCCGCGCTTGCGCATGGCAGGGAGCGGGGAAAATCATCTTTTAGCGCCGCTACCGGCGCTGAATGTAGGTATATGCACGGCCACACAAACACTATATAACAGCCCTAAGGGTATTGACAATTTCAGTTGGTGCGAGAATAACGAAGGTCGAATATGATACCAAGGCCCCCGAAATGATTATCAAAGGAATGGCTACTAAATTGTTTGATTTATAGTGAAGAGTAGGTATCATTAATATACAATGCAAATAAGGAAATAAATATACCTACAAATAATTGGTTTGTGAACTGTAAATTAATTAACTCAGTGATAGTGCGCAACCAAAGTGCAAAAATCAACAAGGTAATATCCAATGGTAATAACCCAGAGGATTAAAATGTCTCTGGTAGGGAAATAGCAGCCTAGAGAACCTGCAAGTTCTTCTCAAAACTTGAAAGTCATATATGGTACAGAAACAATGATTCTCCTTCGTGCAGAGTTTAGGGAATAAAGTTGTTGATAAAAAAATATCCCATAACAGTTCCTTGAGTATTTAAATGGTGCGTGTTTAGCTCAGATCCTCTGGGAGTGAAGTAATGCTACAGAGTGAACAGAAAACCATAGCGCAACATGTTCGTTGCCCACAGTATCACCAAATATTCACAAGTGCCTACACTTTTTTTTTCTTGCAAGATATTTGTTAAAGCAGGAAGGTATTTTGCCAACAGGGACAACTCCTCCCTCTGTTTCTCGACTTGTTCACTCCCAATAGTTAGGTTTAGGACTCCCCTGGGATCCGTGTTAGATCCGTGCGGTTTGGCGTCAGAGCTGGGTGCAGCGGCTGGGTTTAGTTCAGATCGAGATCAGGGCAGGAGAGAGGCAGAATGGTCACTGGTCCGGGGTCAGGAGAGAGGACACCTTGGAAAAGCACTCCGGCGTGAAACGCGTAGGGGTTTTTCTATACCTCCGTTTATTACCCACGACAAAATAAATTCACTTTTATTGGAGCTCATCTCTCGACTGTCTTTCGGCTGGTAGTGCACCGCACTTGCATGTTTTTCTCCTTGTTTCAGTATTGTGTGGGCTTTGCACAGCGAGGTGTTCCCAATGACGTACAGAGCGGACGACGGGACTCATGAGCATGCGAGCGTACGGTGTTGTGGGAATTCCACTTTGACTGTTTTGGCACTAAGGCTGCGCTGATGTGCATTATTTGAAGACATGGATGACGCTGCTGTCTCTGGTCATCGTGTATGGTAACTAAAACAGATCTTTCAAATTTGAAGGTTCCAGGCAGGTGCTATCTTCCGTTAATAAGCGTTAGTATACATCTGTTGTCATTGAAGTCCAAGGGAGCTCTGGAATTTACATTCTATATTTCAAGTGCTATGTTTGAGTGATTTTTCCTTGCCCAACTCCTCTGAACACCAGAATCCACCCAGGACTATACATTATGATCACAATGAGACCTGATTCAAACTGGGTTTGTTCAAAGCAGTGTTCTTACCAATCAGCTACTCCAACCTATTACTACTGACAAATGTACAAAAAACAATATGTCCTGCAGTGGCCATGGTTTCCTATACTAGCCCAACTTGCAAACACAAAGCACAAATGCTGCAGAAGCCGAGAGCAGAGAATGCACCGATTTTCTGCAGGTTGTGGCAACTTTAATCAGTGCCAAAGTGCATTTCAACAAGTCTGAGTACAAAGTAAAGCCTTTTGGGCACCATTTGACATTCAGTACTGTATGGTATACGTATGTTATAAAATTAGAAATGCAGAGAGCACTTTGCATTCATTTTGGTTCAAATTGAAGTTTTATTTTTGTTCTAATAAATTTAACGAAAGCGTTCAGAAAACAAACATGAGTTTCGCACGGGAGTACAGTGTTAATATACACTGTTCAGGAAATAAATGGACCCCTTTTATTTTTTCCCCATTATATCTTGCAGAAAAGTCACTCAATTTTCATGAAAATGTGAGTAATTATAGGTCTGTCCCAGTATATTAATTACATTTAAGAATTATTTGATAATCTAATAAATATGCTTTGGAATTGGTGGTGGCATGATGATCTCGTCAAGTGCATAGTTATAAAATGGTGTTTCGCAAAGCAGATACGCACGGTATAAAGTGCTCAAGACGGAGAAAGAATTAGGGTCCAAAATGCTTACATAAAATGTTTCCTGATGGTCGCTAGGAAGTTTGAAAAAAAAGAATTTGTAAAACAACATATGGTTTAGGAGTGGGAGCTATTGGATCAGCGCGTTATCGATCATGCAATCAGACTATGGCGCTCTCGTCTTCGGGTGTGCTTCAGCAGGAGGACATTATGAACACACACGTTGAACTCAAACTTTATAGTAATCTTATGGTTTCAGATTAGATTACAATAATTTAACACATTTACGAGCTATGAAGGAAAATCTCCTATTTGTCGTTCAATGAACATGAACCTACCGCGGTGTATCTGGTACTTGTTGACTTAATACAGTGACATCAATTTAGTTAACACCAGTTAATTGTCTACATTGTGCTTCCTATATAGTGTTAATCTACATAACAGCCCTACAATTGTGAACATTTGCATGGGGATTGAGCGAGAAATAGATCAAATGCGATGAAAAGCGAAAGGGATCTCTTTTTCCTGAACATGATGTGTATTAGATTTTCAGACCACCTTTTCTTCTTCAGTAGAACAATGCAGTGAATGGACAATTTAAAGCTCAACAGTCTGAAAGATAATGATGTGATTGTCATAATTAGCACAGCTACAAATATGTTTGCCATTTGTTAAGATTAGGATGTTATAATTGAGATTATGGCAATTAGTGCAGTGCAGGACTTGGGTTACCACTAGAAATTGTTTATGAACTACGGTCCTAACCCAATGATCAAACCGGAGTCATGGATTTGTCTCGTCTCAGAAGTTTACACAGATGCAGTGCAGAATATTTAGGGGGCACCTTGTGCAGGGAAACGTTGGCATTCATCTACCTCAATAAAATAATAATTGGCATTCAAATACAAAAAAAAAATTCAGGGAGTAAAATATAACACGAAGTAAAGCACCTGATCAAACTAAAAAAAGCATATAAATTGCTTGACCACTATTCAATTGCTTAAATCTACTGCTATCAAGCCAACTACAGTAAATCTTTTTCCACCTTGTATGCTGTTCCAATAAAATGTATCACATCAAACGAACAATGTACAAATACAGTTTTTTCAGCCCAGAAACAGAAACTCCCCCTCCCCCCACCCCAAATAGAGTTTTAACCCTTTTTTAATTGGCTATGGGCCTGCCTCGCGCTAGAGGAATAGATTGCATTTGTATACAAGATTTATAAATGTTGATTATATTCAAGAGACGGTGTGAGTTTTCCTTCCCCTGTCTGAAAATCAGTCTCGCTCACATCCCTGAAAGGTATCAAATCCAGGATGTTCTGGCTGCAGCTTTGGCAAGAAGCAATTTCTACAATAAGGTGGATTGTTCTTCTCTGAGCAGCAGACTATTTTTCGAGGATGAGCAGGGGGCATATAAAAAAACAAGCTTACACCCAGGAGGGTAGAAATTATTATTTGGGTGGGGGTAGTGTACATACAAAATCAGTAACATACATTTCCATATTGTAAAAACCACCTGTTAACCCCATTGCAGCCAGAGAGGCCTGCAAAGCATATCAAGACTCTCTGGCAGCACATGGGTTAAGCATGCATGTTAAGCACGGAGGGGGATTGGGCACACCACCACTTCCACCCCCATATCAATTTTAGTGGGAGGGGGAGGGATTGTCTCTTTCATTAATGGAGTATAGATCATAGCACAAATATAGTTGTAAAAAGGGTGGCGTCTGATTACACAAAAATGTTTGAGGCACCTAAATATTCGGGGGAAACACAACATACAAAGAAGTGAAAATCCAATACATGGCGTATACAACCCCCTCACCGTCCATTGCAAAATAAATTTAAAAAAATCAATGGATACAAGGCGTGACCTCTCCCTGCAGCCTGGAATATGGGCAGTGCACCAAATGCACGATCGCAGCTTGGTGCAGATCACACCAGGCAGTTTGTTTTAAGAATGCAACCTTAGTAAGTAACACCTTCGTGTGGGGTTGATCTTTGTTGCTGCCGCTTTTAAGGGATTAACCACAAATCATAACATATTTGCCATAACAACCCCATATATAAGGCTCTGGTTCCCGTGCATGTTAGATCTGTCATGCTTTGACGTTGAAGGCGCACAAAAGAAAAACCGTCTTTGCCACAACCGACTCCATAGACACATGTGATCCTCTGGTCTGTGCACATCTCCATGTAGTGCAGCGGTTCCCCTTCCCCCAGCTTCCTCCTCCTCCTGTCTCCCTCCCTCAATGCCCCCAGGGCTTGCTGTGCACGCGCGGTTTATTCAGCTGCCCTCCATTCATAAAAAAAAAAAAGCAGCTCCGTTCGCACGAGCGCAACAGGTTAGGTTCCGGTCCCCATTCATAAAAAAAAAAAAAACTGGAGGCAGAGAATCTCTGCGCATGCGTTCTAGAACTCAGCGCCCACCCCATTCATAGAATTGTGCGGGGCCCGCTGCGCATGCGCCCTGGCGTTTATCCCTCCCATTCATAAAAAAGCAATTTTTCCCAGGGAGTTGCAACATCCAACGCGAAAAGGGAGCTGAGAGCAGAGGAGCTATGCAGCCCGGATCAATGGTTTCACAGAGGTTTTACGTGCACAGCCACTGACTTGCTCGGATTTTAGGATTACTGAGTCCCCTTTGAGAAATGATCCTTGATTCATTCTTCCAAGTAAGCCCAGCATTTGATCTGATTATTATTTTTTTTATTTTACATACTGGATTAAAAAAAAAAAAATTGGGGGCAGTGTTAGATTAAAAAAAATAAATCTGGTTGGGTCACGATGTACTCTGGATAGGATAGTGCCTTCGCCCTATCATGCTGTATGCGGGGCAGTGTGGTGGTTATAGAGCTGTAGGTTCCCTACACTTGGAAATCGTGCTGTTTTCTTTTACTGCTTTTAGGAAGCAGCTCGCGATCTGTCAAAGGGAGATCCCAGCTACCTCCCTGTGTTACTTGCATTGTAAATGCAGTAGTGCATGCAATCAGAATTGCCTGGGGGGTGTACATGGCTATTAGTCCAGACTGCTCTTTAGAAAGGATAGTGCTGATTTCAAGCTATGTGTCCTATTTTATGCGCCCACCAGCAAATAAACCAATTATGACCTCCCTACATAAGGATAAGCATTTCATCTAGTATCTCAACTTTCCGCATTTGCAACAAACATTCATTTTCACGCTGCCTGCACATAGCAAGGCGATTACATTATTTATCTGAGCCATTGACCTTTGATCTGTAATATTTTCTTGTCTTGCTAGAGGCCAGAATATGCATTTTTAGGAGTCGGATGGGAGATCCCCCAGCCCTTGCGTAGCCTATGATCGCGTCGAACTTGTCAGCTTTTTCAAGAAAGATCCAAATCCCCAGTTTTTTTGGCAGATTTTTTCCTTCTGATGACGCACTAGGTATTTGTGCTTCGCATCCAAAGGAACACACCAGACAATGTATTTCTGCTAGTGCGTAGAAGAGCTTTTCCCCCCTCTCTGCATCCCCACCTGTGACGTCACAGTGGATGGGGATATGATTTAGGGGATATAATATTCTGTACAGTCTGAAAATGTAGGAAATTGGGGGAAAACCACAAGGCACCAGATATAAGGCCCAGAGCTTGAAGTGCGCAGAAGGATTGCAGATACTGTCATTTTTATACCATGTGAAAAGACGTACTACAGGATTATTATTGGGGGGTTTTTGGGAGGGGGGGGGGGAAGAATCATGCGTGTATACAAAAGGTTCTTTTAATTTGGAGATTTTGTTTTACAAGGATAAATCTCCCTTGTATATTATTATTTTTGTTTTATTATGGCGACCGTGAAAAATGTGGACGTATATTGCTTTTGGGTGGGTAGCAGGTATGTGATTTGTAATAGATCTTGTATTAAAAAAAAAAAAAAAAAAAAGCAACAACCTGCTTTTAGGATTGAATGTAAAAATGGTATGTGTAGTGTATTACATTGGTAATTTGCTCTGCACTGGGTATTCCCTAGTGAAGGCCCTAGCTGTGATAACCGATTGAAGATTAAGTATAGATGTTGAGCATACTGTATAAATAAATAAGTGATCACCATTACTTGCTGTTTTTGCAGCTATTACCCGAATAACTGGTTATCTGGTTACTGTAAGCTGCATTACATCGCCTTAGACTTGAAACAGTGATTTCTGCTTAACATACTGCATGATCATGTTAATTTTATTTACATCAAATGTATGCATAAAGAGTGATAACAGAACAAATCAAGAAATATATGTTTAGTTTTCCGCCGCCCCTCCTCCCTCCTTCAAATGGCAGCATATTTAGAAATGACCCATTGCAGAAGCAGGGTTCTAGTGTACATAATACAGTGCTACAAGTGGCTGGTATCATCAAGGTGAGGTTTGAATGCTCAGGTTTACTGTATCTTTGAATAATGGGAACTGTTGTGCAGCTAAGGATGCAGAGTTATTGATTGCATTTGAGTATTCTTATATTGCAGTGTACCTGGTGCTTTGCAAGTACACACAGTCAGACATTTATAATGCATAAGAACTGTTGTCAAAGCAGAGTAAGTGCTAGTTCAGACATTTATGCAGTGAGCTGGCAGAGGCAATCTCGGCATTTAAGAGCTTACAATTTAAGCAGTAGCTATCATTGATAGAAAACGTTTTTGACAACATAAAAAAAATGCAACTTCATTCACTAGGTCATGCTGTGTAGAAGAATAGTTAATGAATAATAGTGAAAATCTGGTTGACCAGTAATCATGTTATTGGTCTTTAGCAGTGAATGTCCATTCAGCTGCTTGTGAAGCATCCTTCGTTACTGCTTTTCTGCATTATATGGTTTAATTGATTTGAAACATAAAATAAGATATTGTACATTTGATTATGTTCTCACACAATCATCCATCCTCCTGTCTTCCCAGTTGCCATACCAGAAAATACAGAGCATAGGTATTTTACCTTGTCAGTGCTGGAGTTACTTGCAACTCATTGCTTTGCTCTTTTGAATTCAAACCCTGTTTTATTTTTACGCTTCATATAAGATTGTCACAAATCTTAGCATTTTCTGATTTTGTCTTGATCTTCAAACGTGGCATCTTTTGGTCTGCGTTTTGATGTTCACACTCACCATTGTTTAGTCTATCCATTCACATCTATCTATTCAGCATATAGCTAATTATATAGCCATTCAAAGCTTGATTTATTGCAGGGTTCTCTGCCATTATCCATAGCAGATATTCATTCATGGACTTTTGCAGTTTTCTACATAGTAAGCATTTTACAAACTTTATAGATGCCAAGAGTGAGCTTCCTGATTTAGTGCAATCCCTTGTAAATGCTTTCACAGCTGCTCAGGAGTATCTACATTTCGTTCTCATTCACCATAAATAGTTCACCTATTTTTGTAAATTAGCCCTGATCGCTGCCAGCTAATTCTAATCTGAGTTCATAGATTGCACAGTGTTTTATTGGTTTACAATTTGCAGTGTTAATTTTTCCTGAGTGCTTTTTTTTCTCTACTGGCATATAAATGCTATAGAAGGGGGTTTATGGGCCTCCTATTTCAATCATATGAGCAGGAGGGGTATCAGATCATGCTGATGGAGGCTCTTGCAATGCATTGCTCTGCGTGGCTTGCACCTTCAATAGCAAAAGGTCTAAAGGTCCGTGGATTATTCTAGAGCAAACAAGTTGTACACAGCTACTCTGGATTTCAACATATTGTAAGAAAGTGTAGCTCTGTGGCTGATACTATACACCTCCTACATCAACTGTAGCCCCTTTCAGACTCACTTACCAGAACACCCTCCTACTGTCTCTGTACATTCTTCCTACTTACCAATTAGATTGTAAGCTCTTTGGGACAGGGACTCCTTTTCCTAATGTTCATTTTATGTCTGAAGCACTTCTTCTCATTATGTGTTATTTATATTATGTCTCGTGTATTACTGCTGTGAAGCGCTTTGCACATTAATGGCGCTATGCAAATAAAGCTATACATACTTTACGTATGTACATAAAATAGGAAATAAGATTTCTGCGTGCCTTACTTAAAACAAAAGGCCTCAAATGTAGCTTTGCAGAGCACAATAATTGATTGTGTCTTCTTGCTGTGATTCCTTTAAAGGTGTTTTTCACATTCTTGGGTATGATCACTTTTCCTGCTACTGGATTCAGTTTTAGTAACAAAAAATGACTATGCTTTGTCCTAACATTGGAAGACTGGGTGACAGGCAATATAAATATCTGTTCAGTCTCAAATTGTAGCAGTTCCTTTTTTTTTTTTCTTGTTTGTTTTTTTATCTTATCTTACAAGGGGGGGTCCAAAATGTGTATTTTTTTCCGGCAGTAGTTTTAAATACCGTCAGAACCTGCATCATATTGTAAAACGTGTGTGTGTGTGTGTGTGTGTGTGTGTGTGTGTGTGTGTGTGTGTGTGTGTGTGTGTGTGTGTGTGTGTGTGTTTTGTCACCTGAGTGTTATAATCCTGGAACCTTTTGGTTAGCAATATTTGCAATACAATCTTCATTCTTCAATTAGAGCAAAAAACAAACAAAATGTTACTGCTCCTAAGTAGGGATCCCAATAACTATTGTATATAGCACATATAGTTATATATTTTTTTTATATAATATTTTATTGCACTGTAGATTATATTGGTGCCTTACGAATACATGATGGTGATGATAACCTTTATCTTGGTGCTGCAAAGAACATATATTGTATGTGTTGTGCAACAATTTTAACCCTGTAGTACCATGCACACTGAAATGGCCAGATCATTGCTTCTCAATGCGTTTTCTGTGGTTCAGTCCAGTGTAGTCTGTTTAATAGCTGGCTTACTTTTAATTTGATAATATGGTGCCTTAACATGCAGGTCATAAACCGTATCATGTCAAAATCAGTTGGCAAGTCTCTTTATATAAGACCTGTAACATGTCAAACTTGACATAAATGAAACAGAAGGCTCAACTTCTGTTTGTGAGGGCAACAAACACCTCACCGACAGATGCAGCATCTGACCGTGCTATGATGTACACCCAAAGCCTTTCCTGAAAAGGGGTGACATATTTTAACCCTGTCAATGTCTAGCATCTTATCAGAGACGTGCCAAAAAGGATGTGAAGGTGTCAAAGCCACTGCATGCTGCTAGAGTGACCTATTGATACAAGTGTGAAGTGCTAAACTTGTTGCCTTTGATTTTGTGGTCTAGCTCAGGAGAGGGTGTGGCTTTTAGTGTTTGGTGCTCCCTACTACATTGGAAGACAGCGTGGCCAATGTTGGATTGACCAGAGAATTGTTACTGATGGAGAAGGAATGCATATGCAGACAACTTAATATTTTCACGTAACGCTGCCATGCATAATGGCATTCACATCTGTAATTATTGCAATTTATGAGGACCTTCCAATCCTTGTCCCCCCTTCGTATCGGAGACACAGTACATGTGCCCTTCGTGACATTTTTGGGAAATAAACCATGTTTCCCACTTCATAGTCGTGCAAAGCCTTAAATAAATGATGATTTTTTTTCCAATCGTATTCAATAGAACGTTTTTGACATATATGGTATGTGCCATCTTCATAGACTTTTTTCTACCACTTTATTTTGCCCAATATGATATTTGGTAATTTTATCTCAATCATATTTCTACACCATGGCTGGGTTCTATTTTACAACATCATATTGGCCTTGATAACATGGTTCTATGCAATGCATTACTGGATCCTCTATCAGCACAGGGGTTAAATATTTGTGCAGAAAATCATGCACACTGGCTTTCACTTACATACCATACAGTACATGGATTAAATATGAAAGAAAAGCTTTAATTGCTATTTCCCCATGAAAGCAGGATTTCACACTTGTCAATTAGTACACAATTCTAACATACCTATTTCTGATATCACACACACTGCATTGTCATGTTATATCAGTAATCTTGTTTGCTATAGGATATTCCGTTTTGGGAACAGAATTAACCAGACAAACAAATCCCTTGACTGTCTTTTGCGTCTTAGAGGGCGACACGTGGAGTTTCATTTGGGGAGGGGAGGTTTAGGGCACCCTGCTATAACAGCTGTCATTACAGATGTGGCTGCAGCGGAAACAGCAGCTCGTAAACTACTGTGAGTGTGGTTTTTGAGTCACCTGCTTTCCCATAGCCCCAGCGCGTTGCATATGTAATCTATCAGTGTATTGTTGGCTCATAAACATAATGAGAGACAGCTTCCTGTTTATGCAGCTAGGTGAAGACCTATTGCACTGTTGGTAGGGGGAGGATCTAATTTTCTGCATGATATTTGAGTTTGTTATTCCCCTTGTTAGGTGTGGCCTTTAATCTGTTGACCTGTTGCACTCACAATTTGCAATGCATTGCTGGTTTTCTGGCATTCTGGCAGCAAATGGGTTAAAGGGCCTTTAAACACGTTGAAGGTTTACAGCTCATTCTTTGCCAAGGGCTAATAATAATAATATTGGTTCCCAGAGCAATTTGAAGTGAAAATAATGTAAGAATCCTCTAACCTCCCCATCCACCCCCCCCCCCCCCCAATTATCCTGTAACCCATGTGCTGCTGGGTTTTATTGCTGTAGCACATGGCTGTGAAGTAAGATCACTGTAGAGTGAGGTAACTATTAAACAGGATAAAGGTTGTCACTTGACACACAGGTTTCCCTTTTAACTCCTTTCTTGCCAGTTTGGAGCGCGTTACAATCTCTTCAGGCTGTGGTTCTTCATGAGCTTGTATAAAGATTGTATATGTTTTTTTTAGAGCCAGACACATTTGCACCATTGGCACATAAACCGTGTAACGTCAAAGGCCACTCGTGTACCCACTCACCTGTCTTAAAGGGGTTCACGTATACCAGGCTCTAATCATTAAATAGTCACATTTGGGTAATGTAAATACATTACACAGATTAACAGAGATTTATTTGTAGCGCAGAATAAAGGGAGCAAAAATTATACGACGCAGAATTTGATGCCTCCCATTTTAATATGTATCATGCAACTTCTCCCTAATCACAAATTGCTGATGGGACAAAAGTGGAGCAAAGTGCTTCAATATGACACAAGATGAAAAATGTTTTTGTGACAATATTGCTGCAAGTGCCTTGACACATAGATCCCAGATAGATATGGCACTGCAGACACCTAAATCCTGGCCTCGCTACTTAGGGATATCCCTAATGTCACCAGAGAATTGCCAGCTTTAAGGACCACTAAAGTCCCCCCCTCAGGCAGGTCTTGCACGTGTAACAGTTGGCCATTAAAAGGTATCAACTTTACCCTACTTTTAATTTATTTATGAGAAACAGTCTTTTTATTCCAGAAATTACAACTCTCACTGATGTTTAGCATAGGTATTCTCAGACTTCACTGATAAAAATAAGCACATTTTTATTAAAATAAAACCTTTTTATCCAGAATCCCTCAATCTTACACGTTGTCTTTTTTAAAGGTAGATTTCTATGTTGTTCTAGTGGCTAACATAGTCTCCCCCTCCAGACACAAACCATTCACTGCAAGAACAGTTACTTGATGTGCACTATTCATATGATCTTGGTTGTTGACTCTGTATTGTAAAAGTAAAATCAGGCAGCAAACATGGTTGTTGTGAGTAAAACCTTCCACCCTGCAGATTAGAGTAAAGACAGAATGTATACTAGTGCTTCCACGTGACTCCTGGAAATCTCTAGCACAGGGAATAATACAATTAAGTAAGATTGTATGGCTCTCCACCTGTGGAACTAATTTATCTGTGAGAGCTTAGACCAGTGGTTTTCAACCCTTTTTTTTGGTTAAGGAACCCTATAATTATAGTGTGCAAATCTGCAGAACCCCGACCCTCTCTAATAGCGCATCTGAGATCAGATGCATTGTAAGGAACCCCAACCCTCTCTAATAGCGCGTCTGAGATCAGATGCATTGTAAGGAACCCCAACCCTCTCTAATAGCGCGTCTGAGATCAGATGCATTGTAAGGAACCCCAACCCTCTCTAATAGCGCATCTGAGATCAGATGCATTGTAAGGAACCCCAACCCTCTCTAATAGCGCGTCTGAGATCAGATGCATTGTAAGGAACCCCAACACTCTCCAATAGCGCGTCTGAGATCAGATGCATTGTAAGTTGATCTGTATTTGGTACCATTTTCAAATGATCTGAAACTTACAGGGAACCCTTTAGGCTAGGTCCCCTGTGGCACGCACTTCGGCGTGCTCGCCGCGCACAAGGCACAGCCCTCCTGTGGGGCAGGCCCCAGTCGGCGTGTGTGCATGCGCGTACAAGCCGCAATGCGCAACCTAGGACAAGACTTTTGGCGCGGTGGCCGAGCATTGGCCACGTCACGGCGGTAGTTCAGCCAATGAGGGCAACCAGCCGTGTGACATCATGGCCGCCACCCCAGTCGCGAGTGATCTGAAGTCCATCAGATCGCTCAGCTGGAGGCGGAGAGCGCCGGGAGGTGCTGCGGCGCGCGCACTGGAGCCGTAGCCTAAGGGACAGCCAGGGAACTCGAGGATTCCTAGGAACCCCTGTGGGAAAAACACTGACACTTATTTAATAGGGTGACACCTACAAAGTTTATATGGAGCAATGTCTTGTGACTCCATCAGTGTTCACTTTACTGTAGTTCTGCCACTTACTTTAACTATTGATTAAACACGTTATGGACATTATGCAAGACCTGCGTTGCCCATTGTGCAAATCCTAATAACCTATTTTATATGCTTATCCTGTGTTGGACACTTTATAATACTCTCCATGAAATCGTGCCAAGTCTGTAGAGAAGCAGGGATGAAAGCGTTAAACAGAAGGCGCTGTTTTGAAGCTTTGGGACTGGGTGTTCAGCTATTCAGAAAAGTGACAATTCACCTGCAAATCTTCCTTCTCAAGTCTTTGACTACAAAAGGTTTTTTTTTGTTCTTCACACTGCAACTTGAAAGGTTTCTTTTTAACCTCTATGTAGCTGGTGATGCAGGGTGTGCAGCAGCTGCAATAACATTACCTTCAGTACAGAGCTGTGTGTTTCCTCATTGTCTCTACAAGGGCAGGCTGCAATGTTGAAGAAATGTCATCACTGTTTACTCTGATTCAGAAAACTTGCTGAATTTCTCCACTTGGTCGTGTGCCACATAGGACAACGGATTGTGTCTTCTTCATAAGCTTACAATGTAATGGCCCTTAATAAAAACCCCAGTTACTGGTCAAAGGCTGTTCTTCACTAAGCGCAGGTGAGGGGTACTGCACCGCAATCGGGCGTTGGTTGCCATTGACTTGAATACCAGTTACATCGTATCAGAGTGCGATACACTGCATTGGAGCATAGTCCATTTCTCCAAAGTGTGTGTGTGTGTGTGTGTGTGTATATCTATATATATATATATATATACAGTATCTCTATCTCTGTATGTCAATATTATGGCAAAGCTCTGTGGTAGAAATAATCATAGAGTATGAGAGAATGTGTGCCCTAAATCAGAGGTACGCAAATTGGGGGGGGGGAGCGCAAAATTTTCTGAGGGGGGGGGGCGGCGCTTACAGAGGCCCCGCACTCTTCCCCACAACATTTAACTTAATGCCAGTGGAGCGTGCAAGGCTTCTGTATAGTCTCCTACCTGCTCTCCGGTGGTTTATGATGACGTCATAAACGCCGGAGAAAAGGTAAGGGGGGGGGGGGAGGGGAGAGCAGGCAGGGGGGTGCAGATAAAAAAGTTTGTTCACCCCTGCTCTAAACATATGAAGGTAGGGAGTCTTTGTAACATGTAACGCTTAGTTTAAAAGTAACATCGTCTTGGTAAGTGTATGTATTGTTACCCTCGCACTTTGACCGCTGACCCTAGTGATCCACTTGCTTATGGCATCAGCATTTGAACTACACAAAGGCAGTATGTTACATTTCCATGCAGTACTCAACACTTCCGAGGATCACTTCTGCTTTAAAACTGGATTTGCCAACATATAGTTGCGTTGCAATAAAGTGAAAGCACTCACTCATGTAATAAACTTGCATGATTTGTTTAATTGGCGATATAATAAACAGATGTGCTAATTTTAGTATTTAAAGTCTTTTTAGCACAAGGTAACAGCAAACCCCATGCAATATACACTACATGCGTTAGGAAATGCTCTACAAAAGCCTAACTGAGAGAATTATTCTCCCACATACTACAACGTTTAAGGGATAAGGACAAATATTAATTAACCCCATTCACTGTCCAAAGGGCCTGCAACACCATTAACGTAGCTTCGTGAATGTGGCCCTAAGTTTGGACTGCCCCTTTAAGTCGCTGTCAAACAGGATTCACAAATAAAAGGTCGCTCGACAAGGAAATGCTACGTCTCATAGAAAACAATGTGCACTTTCTAAATTGGAGCCAGGCTGTATCCGCTCTTTGATTTAAGCTTAGTTGCTTCCTGTGCTCCTTTGACTTGCATAGCTGTTGGGTAACTGGATAGGTTCCAATTCTGAACTGCTCTCTTTCGACGAAATTAGAAACTAAAGCAATATCGAGTTAGTCATCCTAGTAAACTGCAGTCATTTTTGGCGTTCTGATTCATAACTATGGATGTTCAGCTCCATTAGACTTTGCCGTCTTAGACAGGTACTTGCATCGTGCGCGCGCGTGTGTGTGTGTGTGTGTGTGTGTGTGTGTGTGTGTGTGTGTGTGTGTGATTTGCCCAAAAAGTAATTAGTAGAAGAGGGAAAAGTGGGAAGTTGCAGAGAAATATATTAAAATTGCAATCCATGCTATTGTATTGTACAGAACATTTAATAATTTTTAAAATATCCTGCCTACCAAATTGTACTTGTAACACTTGTAGAGCTGTGTGTGTGTGTGTGTGTGTGTGTGTGTGTGTGTGTGTGTGTGTGTGTGTGTGTGTGTGTGTGTGTGTGTGTGTGTGTGTGTGTGTGTGTGTGTGTGTGTGTGTGTGTGTGTGTGTGTGTGTGTGTTTTGTTTTGATCACTAAATGTGTCTTAAGAGTGCAGAATTTAATTTATAAAGTAGTTTAATTTTACAGTATTCATAGCATAAAGCTTTTTGCTGTATGACATTTTAACAGTATTTTAGTCCTCCTAGTTTTTTATTCTTCTATAAAGAAGCAAGGTATTCTGTATAACTATTTCTTTTTACTAGTAGAATATCCTAACTGAAAAGGGTGCCTGGAACGCATTGCTCTATAACAGGGGTGCTCAAGGTGAATCCTTAAGGGCTGTCAAAGGGTACATTTGAGTACTACTGCTCTAATAATATAATATAAGCCTCTTTAGGAGATCAGGCAATAAGGAACCGTACTACAGTATGATGGGTTTTTTTTTTTTTTGCTTTTTGGCCAAGTGAATACATTTATGCATTAATTAAAATCTCACTGGTGATTTGAAAAGATACTTGAAGTCAGAAACCGATTGTAAAATGTTGTCTGTTTTCTGTTTTGCAGGAGTTTTAAGAAGCAAAGTATCGAGAACTGGTGGTGAATAGGTCAATGGATTCCAGAATTCCTCACAGCATCACGGTTGTCCCAAACGCAGCCATGGTACAGCCCCTGCTGGATGGCCGGGTACCTTATGGAAGGTTACAGCACCCGCTCACCATCCTGCCCATCGACCAGATGAAAACCACCCACCTTGAAAACGATTACATTGACAACCCGGCCCTGAGCCAGCTGGCCAATCAGAAACTCGGCAGGGGTCCCCATGAACCCATGCTCATCAATCAGCACCTGCAGAGGTGTGAAGCAGACATCACACACCCCTGGATATCATTCAGCGGGAGACCCAGCTCAATTAGCAGCAGCAGTAGCACCTCCTCAGATCAGAGACTCTTGGACCACATGGCTCCACCTCCAGTGGTGGACCAGTCCCCACCAAGGGCAGTAAGGATACAGCCTAAAGTGATTAACTGCAAGCCTCAGGATGTGAAGGGACCCATGGCCCAGGAGTTGGACAAGCACTTCTTGCTCTGTGAGGCCTGTGGAAAGTGCAAATGCAAAGACTGCACCACACCTCGGACCTTGCCTTCTTGCTGGGTTTGCAACCAGGAATGTCTGTGCTCAGCCAAGAATCTGGTCAACTACTCTACCTGCATGTGTCTCGTCAAGGGGGTCTTCTACCACTGCACCAACGAAGATGACGAGGGCTCCTGCGCAGACAACCCGTGCTCCTGCTCCCAGTCTAACTGCTGCGCTCGCTGGTCCTTCATGGGCGCCCTATCCCTGGTCCTGCCTTGCCTGCTTTGCTATCTGCCTGCTACCGGCTGTGTCAAACTGTCCCAGAAATGCTACGACCAAGCTAGCCGACCTGGGTGTCGGTGCAAAAACACAAATAGCGTCATCTGCAAAGCGCCAGATGCAAAAGTCGGCAATCCGGAGAAGCCCTTCTGATGGGTTCTGTTTTGTGAACTGTTACAGTACAAGGATGCATCCTATACATTACAGGAAACTAAAGCAAAAAGACACTCGGCGGGATAAGGCTTTAATTAGCATTCATTAATTAAAGTGGCCCGGCAAGACTTAGTATTTGACAGAAGGAAAGCAGGAAATGCATTGTGTCTCTTGCTGCTGTGTACCGTTTCCAAATCCTGTGTTGAAATATCAAATAAGATTGGTGTGCTAAATAGGGAGCAGTGCTATCTCTAGAGTATGGGTGCTCAGCTCCAGATCTCTAGACCCTCCGATTGGTCACGTGTTAAGGATATCCCAGTTTTCGCACAGGTGGCTCAGTCTTCGACAAAGCCACTTTTTTGAGTCGCCTGTGCTGTAGCTGGGATATCCTTTAAAGCCAGACCTGTAGGGGAGTCTTGAAGACTGAAGTTGAGCACCTCCTGCTCTTGGTAACCATGGAGCCCGGAAGCTGCTGGCTCCCTTGTTCTTTGCCTGCAGCTACCACCTGTAGCATATTGGTGGCAGAAAGCAGGCTTGTTTGTCATTCCTCAGTTTCATGCCGGGAGCGAGTCGGCTCCAGTTCTATTTTACATACTGATGTCTTTGTTTTTAAGCTCAAAGCTCCATGCCACGGCACATCCACACGTGTCATTAACATGTGGTTGTCCTACAAAGAGTTTGGTTTTGTAACTTTTTTTTGTCTGTGGATTGTTCTTGTCAGTTTCCTTTGGTGTGTTTTTATTTGTATATCTGTTTGTTTGTTTTTTTTTTTTGGGGGGGGGGTCGGCTGATGAAGGCTAAGTGGGCGAAAACGAGACAGCGATTGCCATAGATCTTCTGCAAACCCTGTTCCCGTAGCTGTGTTGAAGCCCCTTCTTCATAATCGTATGGGATCCTGTGGCCATTCTCCTCCATCCTTTCTACAGCTATTGAGGGGTGGGGGGGGGGGGCGGGGGGTTAAACCTTATTTAATTTTTTTTAAATCATCAGTTCCTTAACTTTTTGAAAGAAATGTGATCATCAGCCTTGCTAATTGCTGTGTTGTCCCGATTGTCCGAGTGATAGTGTTAGCCAATGGTAATTATCCAGTCGGTCACATGGCCAAAGAATTCTCATTGTTCATCAGTTTGCCCCTCTGATGCTTTTAGGGCCTGGGGTATATAGCGGAGGAATACATCCTAGCCCTGCTCTAGTAGTTTGGGGTTGAGAATTGACCGTACAGAGACTGGGAACATACAAGCACAATATATCCAATGTAACCAGATACAACAGAAATATTTTGTTTAAAGGGAACAGGACAATTAAGGGACATTTAAAAAAAAAAAAAAAACTAAAAAAAAAACACATTTTATTGTAATTATTCAGCAAAATGAAACTTGCATGTAGCCTTTTTTTGGGGGGGGGGGGAGGATTCCACTGCTGCTGCTCTACCTTACCCCTTCTGTAAAATAGTGTCTGTATATCTGTGTAAATATACATAGAGAGATACAAAGAAAATGTCTATTTTAGTGTTAAATGAGTACTGGGTAAAGTCTGGGGAGTGTATATGGAAAGTCACCCACTTTTTTTTTTTTTTTTATTATAAAAATAAGTTCATTATGCTTAATTGCGCACTCCTACAAGGGTGAGTGCAAATGTCCCTTAAGATGCAGTAGCCCATTTCTGTATGCAAAGATTAGGTGCTAGCAAGATCATTTGGCTTCAGTGTTGAAAGGGGAATTTTCATCCGCATATAAATATTAGTTTGCTGAAATGTTGCCCTCAAACCGTTCAAAAGGGTTTCAGACTAGTTACAGGGGTGGGCAACTCCAGCCCACAAGGGCCACCAACAGGTCAGGTTTTTAGGATACACCTGCATCAGCACAGGTGGTTCAATGACTATCAGTGCTGAAGCGGGGATGTCCTGGAAACCTGACTTGTTGGTGGCCCTTGAAGACTGAATTTGCCACCATAACCCCCCCCCCCCCCGCTCTAGTGCAACATTTTGTTTTGTTTTTTGTAATTTACATTTCAGAAGCAGATCATGACATCCTTAAGGGTTAAAGGTACAATCTGTCAGAACCATTCGCAGAACCCTTATCGAACCTGCTTTTTTTTCTTCTGCAGCAATTAAGCTTCATTCTACAATTTTAAAGCTGGCTTTATGCCTGTTGCTTTTTGCCTTTGAAAAAAAGCACCACAACATTTTGCTTTGTTCTGCAATCAAATGGGCAAACGTCAAAATTAATATGTACATATCCATCGATGACAAAAATAGGAAAGGCTTTGTGTTGCCTGCCATTGTCAAGTTTAACACCCTTCTTTTAACATTGCTGCATACATAGCACTTTGTGGTTTGTTAGAAATAGTGTATTTATTTGTTTTTATTTAATGAGAAGGTTGGAGAGGGCTTGCATATCCGACGAAGGTACAAATACCCTTCATTTTATATCTGCATGAGACTTCCCCTTCACAACTGTAAACTGAGCAGTAATCTCAAGATTAACGCAATACATATTGCAATGAGCTTCTTTCACTTGGTTTATTGACAGGTCATAGTGTATTTCAAATTTTGATTTGACGTTTTACTAAAAAGGGCAAATGGCAGATTTAATCCACTTGCACAGCAATGCGTGGCTGGCACATGTGGCAGCGATGGGTTAAGTTACAGGAAAGGCGATCCTGCATCATTATTTATTAAAAAAAAAAAAAAGAAAGAAACATGGCCTTGTTTTTGTGCTGAGATTGATCACTTTTTTGATCTACCAATAAAAACAGCCTGGGTTTTTGGGGTTGTGGACACGTAATAGGCTAGCAGTGTATGAAACTGGGCCTGGTCCCTTAACAACCAGTCTTGATTTGCCATGTAAACATTGGAAGTGTAGTTATCAGAAACTCTTTAACCCAGGGGAGGCCAACTACTGTCCTCAAGGCCCACCAACAGGTCAGGTTTTCAGGATATCCCTGCTTCAGGGAATTGGTGGCTCAGTCAACGAATGAGTTACCTGTGCTGAATCAGGGATGTCCTGAAAACCTGACCTGTTGGTGGCCCTTGAGGACAGTAGTTGGCCAACCCTGGGTTAAAGACTTTCTGATAACTACACTTCCAATGGTTACATGGCAAATCAAGACTGGTTGCTAAGGGACCAGCTTTAACCCCTTGAGAGCCAGAGATTTTGCAATGCATTGCTGGACCATCTGGTATTCAGGGGTGAAATAAATAAGTCACAAAGAGGGGGGCCTGCCTCACTTTTTAATATACAATTTGTCACATAAGCAGACCTGTGAAATCCAACTGTTGTCTAACATTAATGGCATCATAGAGTTCAATGGAGTCTCACTCCTTCATATTCATACCATTTTAAATTAAATCCCATTATGTTTGGTTAAAAAAAAACAAATCTCATTCATTTAAATCTGGAGACTTTGACAGCTCCTACAAAAGCCCAAGTTGTTTAAGAATTGAAGCCCATTGGTGCTGAAGGAACCTGCAATGGAGCCAATCGTGGGTTTGAAGCTATTCTACTGAACTCACTGCAGCTTCCTCCAAGCACAACATAAAGAGATTGAGCCTGATACTCTAGGTGTAAGCAGAACCCAGTAGGGATAACACATTTATATAGTTGCAGGTTTGGCTCAGTGCTGCTAAGCTGTCCCGCCTTTTATTTGTCAGGCCTATGTATGTGCTGCCATAAACATAAAAAAAATCATTTTGAAATGCCTTTGTCAGTAACGAATGTGTAATTTGTTCACAGCCAGCATTATGATGTTAATCTTGTGATTTAAAAAATATAATAATAATGTTGTTTAAAGATTCTCCCATTCACCCCACAGAAGAAATATACGCCAATGGTTTCCTTTGTATAGAATATTTATTTTGAAGCTCTATTTTAATAGTATTTATTTTAGAAAAGTCTACTATTGTAAGAGTTCTTCTGTTTGTGAAGAAAAAATACAAGTTAAAAACTGAATGTACTGATCTAGAAATATATATATATATATATATATAATTATATATTGTTAAATATACAAATGGCTCCTGTATTTCTTGACTTTTTTTACTTCCTTTTTATTCGTGTGTGTGTGTGTGTGTGTGTATCGGTACCGTGTTAGCCGAGCTTAATAATCAAAAACGAATAGACGATACCGTTCTGTGGCTAACGAAATGCTTTTATTTGTGCGAGCTTTCGAGATACACTGATCTCTTATTCTGGCGATGTTACATTGAATGAAGCCAAAAAATGGGTTTTTACTTTAAAACAGTGCATACTGGAATGTGATCTGTGATTTTAAACTTTATTGAATATATGTATATGTGTGTGTGTGTGTGTGTGTGTGTGTGTGTGTGTATATGTATGTATGTATGTATGTATGTATGTATATATATATATATTGTGTGTATATGTATGTATGTATGTATGTATATATATATTGTGTGTATATGTATGTATGTATGTATGTATATATATATTGTGTGTATATGTATGTATGTATGTATGTATATATATATTGTGTGTATATGTATGTATGTATGTATATATATATATATTGTGTGTATATGTATGTATGTATGTATGTATGTATGTATATATATATTGTGTGTATATGTATGTATGTATATATATATATATATATTGTGTGTATATGTATGTATGTATGTATGTATGTATGTATGTATATATATATATAATGTGTGTATATGTATTTCTCATGTCCGGGTTTTGTGGTGCTGAGTGCCGCACCCGGTCCTAGTTTACTAGCGGGACAAAAGCAGGATTGGGCCCCGGCAGCAGCTCTGCTCATCATGATGTTCCGGGGAGCTGCTGAGGCACGTGATGGCTGGGGGGGGGAGAGAGAGTGATGCAGAGAGCATCAGTACTGTGCCCGTGCTTGCTCTCCGTGAGGTCTGGGGGGGAGAGAGAGTGATGCAGAGAGCATCAGTACTGTGCCCGTGCTTGCTCTCCGTGAGGTCTGGGGGGGAGAGAGAGTGATGCAGAGAGCATCAGTACTGTGCCCGTGCTTGCTCTCCGTGAGGTCTGGGGGGGAGAGAGAGTGATGCAGAGAGCATCAGTACTGTGCCCGTGCTTGCTCTCCGTGAGGTCTGGGAGAGATAGTGATGCAGAGAGCATCAGTACTGTGCCCGTGCTTGCTCTCCGTGAGGTCTGGGGGGGGAGAGAGAGAGTGATGCAGAGAGCATCAGTACTGTGCCCGTGCTTGCTCTCCGTGAGGTCTGGGGGGGAGAGAGAGAGTGATGCAGAGAGCATCAGTACTGTGCCCGTGCTTGCTCTCCGTGAGGTCTGGGGGAGAGAGAGAGTGATGCAGAGAGCATCAGTACTGTGCCCGTGCTTGCTCTCCGTGAGGTCTGGGGGAGAGAGAGAGTGATGCAGAGAGCATCAGTACTGTGCCCGTGCTTGCTCTCCGTGAGGTCTGGGGGGGAGAGAGAGTGATGCAGAGAGCATCAGTACTGTGCCCGTGCTTGCTCTCCGTGAGGTCTGGGGGGGAGAGAGAGTGATGCAGAGAGCATCAGTACTGTGCCCGTGCTTGCTCTCCGTGAGGTCTGGGGGGGAGAGAGAGTGATGCAGAGAGCATCAGTACTGTGCCCGTGCTTGCTCTCCGTGAGGTCTGGGGGGGAGAGAGAGTGATGCAGAGAGCATCAGTACTGTGCCCGTGCTTGCTCTCCGTGAGGTCTGGGAGAGATAGTGATGCAGAGAGCATCAGTACTGTGCCCGTGCTTGCTCTCCGTGAGGTCTGGGGGGGGAGAGAGAGAGTGATGCAGAGAGCATCAGTACTGTGCCCGTGCTTGCTCTCCGTGAGGTCTGGGGGGGAGAGAGAGAGTGATGCAGAGAGCATCAGTACTGTGCCCGTGCTTGCTCTCCGTGAGGTCTGGGGGAGAGAGAGAGTGATGCAGAGAGCATCAGTACTGTGCCCGTGCTTGCTCTCCGTGAGGTCTGGGGGGGGGGGAGAGAGAGTGATGCAGGGAGCATCAGTACTGTGCCCGTGCTTGCTCTCCGTGAGGTCTGGGGGGAGAGAGAGTGATGCAGAGAGCATCAGTACTGTGCCCGTGCTTGCTCTCCGTGAGGTCTGGGGGAGAGAGAGAGTGATGCAGAGAGCATCAGTACTGTGCCCGTGCTTGCTCTCCGTGAGGTCTGGGGGAGAGAGAGAGTGATGCAGAGAGCATCAGTACTGTGCCCGTGCTTGCTCTCCGTGAGGTCTGGGGGGGAGAGAGAGTGATGCAGAGAGCATCAGTACTGTGCCCGTGCTTGCTCTCCGTGAGGTCTGGGGGGGAGAGAGAGTGATGCAGAGAGCATCAGTACTGTGCCCGTGCTTGCTCTCCGTGAGGTCTGGGGGGGAGAGAGAGTGATGCAGAGAGCATCAGTACTGTGCCCGTGCTTGCTCTCCGTGAGGTCTGGGGGGGAGAGAGAGTGATGCAGAGAGCATCAGTACTGTGCCCGTGCTTGCTCTCCGTGAGGTCTGGGGGAGAGAGAGAGTGATGCAGGGAGCATCAGTACTGTGCCCGTGCTTGCTCTCCGTGAGGTCTGGGGGGGAGAGAGAGTGATGCAGAGAGCATCAGTACTGTGCCCGTGCTTGCTCTCCGTGAGGTCTGGGAGAGAGAGTGATGCAGAGAGCATCAGTACTGTGCCCGTGCTTGCTCTCCGTGAGGTCTGGGGGAGAGAGAGAGTGATGCAGAGAGCATCAGTACTGTGCCCGTGCTTGCTCTCAGTGAGGTCTGGGGGGGAGAGAGAGAGTGATGCAGAGAGCATCAGTACTGTGCCCGTGCTTGCTCTCCGTGAGGTCTGGGGGGAGAGAGAGTGATGCAGGGAGCATCAGTACTGTGCCCGTGCTTGCTCTCCGTGAGGTCTGGGGGGAGAGAGAGTGATGCAGAGAGCATCAGTACTGTGCCCGTGCTTGCTCTCCGTGAGGTCTGGGGGAGAGAGAGAGTGATGCAGAGAGCATCAGTACTGTGCCCGTGCTTGCTCTCAGTGAGGTCTGGGGGGGAGAGAGAGTGATGCAGAGAGCATCAGTACTGTGCCCGTGCTTGCTCTCCGTGAGGTCTGGGGGAGAGAGAGAGTGATGCAGAGAGCATCAGTACTGTGCCTGTCCTACCTCTCCGTGAGGTCTGGTGGAGAGAGAGAGTGATGCAGAGAGCATCAGTACTGTGCCCGTGCTTGCTCTCCGTGAGGTCTGGGGGGGAGAGAGAGTGATGCAGAGAGCATCAGTACTGTGCCCGTGCTTGCTCTCCGTGAGGTCTGGGGGGGAGAGAGAGTGATGCAGAGAGCATCAGTACTGTGCCCGTGCTTGCTCTCCGTGAGGTCTGGGGGAGAGAGAGAGTGATGCAGAGAGCATCAGTACTGTGCCCGTGCTTGCTCTCCGTGAGGTCTGGGGGAGAGAGAGAGTGATGCAGAGAGCATCAGTACTGTGCCCGTGCTTGCTCTCCGTGAGGTCTGGGGGGGAGAGAGAGTGATGCAGAGAGCATCAGTACTGTGCCCGTGCTTGCTCTCCGTGAGGTCTGGGGGAGAGAGTGAGAAATTAAGTCTGTTGGGGAGGGGGGGGGGGGGAAGAGTGAGGTCCATTTTGGGGTTGAGGGAGGAAAAGTGATGTCCGATTAAGTGGGGGAGGGAGAGAGTGTCAATGATGGAGGGAGAGAATGGGATAATTGTGTGTACAGGCATACCCCGGTTTAAGGACACTCACTTTAAGTACACTCGTGAGTAAGCCCAATAGGCAAACGGCAGCTCACGCATGTGCCTGTCAGCACGTCCTGAACAGCAATACCGTCTCCCTACCTGTACCGAAGCTGTGCGCAAGCGGGGAGACTATAGAGCCTGTTACACATGCGTTATTTACATCAGTTATGCACGTATAGGACGATTGCAGTACAGTACATGCATCGATAAGTGGGAAAAGGTAGTGCTTCACTTGAAGTACATTTTCGCTTTACATACATGCTCCGGTCCCATTGCTTACGTTAATGCGGGGTATGCCTGCATCAGAGTGGGATCAGTGAGTGTGTGGGTAAGCTGCATGCTGTGCGATTTCTCCGGCCACCAAAAAACATTGGCTCCTAAAAATTCTAGCTGGCTCCAAAGTTTGTAACATTTTTGTCCACCTGTATTTATAATGCTGAAATACATATTGCAGCAAATATGTACTTAACGCTTCACAAAATAGAATAAGAATAAAGAGTTCTAAGACCTAACAATATATTAAGCACAATAGGAAAATTAATCTCTCCCCAGAGAGTGTGTGTGTGTGTGTGTGTGTCTTTGTATGGCATATTAAATAAAAAAACAAACTGTATTCTCAGTGTTTCTACTTGTGTTAATTGGACATTACAGCACAAAAAGGCACAGGAGTGCAACAAATCAACATTCAAAAGGTCATAGACCGAGGGGTGTGTGTGTGTGTGTGTGTGTGTGTGTGTGTGTGTGTGTGTGTGTGTGTGTGTGTGTGTGTGTGTGTGTGTGTGTGTGTGTGTGTGTGTGTGTGTATATATTGCCACTAAAATATATTCCATGGTTCTTATGGGTATTCACGCAGCTTCAAAGCTACTGTTCGCATTGCGATCATTCGAAAACTGCCATTGACTTTCTTCAAGGTTTCATGAATGAGGTCCTATGTTTTTAGACTCAGAACACAAGAGTATCAGATATTCAACCCCAAGAGCAATGCATTGAATGCCTATCTAAACCCCCCCACAATAATTCTTATATACTAGCTCTTTCACTTGAGGATAAGATTAAAGCTTCTTTTAATAAAATGTTTCATAGCTCCTGTGTATCATATAACACCGCAAAACAGGACTCAAATCGATGGACAACGACTGATATTAATGTGTTTTTGGGAGAATACTAAATGCACTCTATACGGGCCCCTTCAGCACATAAAGACTTACTAAATGTACTCTATACTGACTCCGTCAGCACATAAAGATTAAGACGTTTACCAGTTAATGACCTTAATTTCCTGACTCATGGATCAAAAGCCCATAGCTCAGAAAAAGTTCTGCCCGGGGGTATCTCATAGTGAACATAATCTTTAGTAAAAGAAAAATGTGTACACAAAAAAGTATACATTTTTTATTAAAAGTGGAGTGGATGGGGGAGGCTGAAGCTCCTCAGCAGAAATGTTCCAACCAGTGGCAAACCTGATCCAAACGTAATAAGTCACAGATTCTGATTGCCGTTATAGTGGGGAGCACAGGGAACCAAAAAAGGGCCAGATCGGTGGTGATTTGGCTAAAAATCTAAAAGCCCAGAGTTTGAGGCCTGGTAATGGTGGCCGCGTGTTGAACCTGGGACACGGAGGGCTTGTTAAATCTTCCGGAGAGCTCTCTCCCCCTCTTCACCCAACACAACAAAACTAACCGATCTGAGAGCAGCACAAGGAGGGAGGAACGGGAGAATAAACCACATGTGAAGATTACTGTGTGAGGTACGTGGATGCATTTAGGCAACACAGCTCAATATACCCAGAACAGAGGCCTAGCTGTCAGGACGGCTCTAGGGCAGCAGAGCTCATGGAACCTACGCATTCGGCCCAAGTTCATGCACAAAATAAATTAAAGTCTCTAAGTAACTCGGACTTATAGAAGGTTTGTTGGAGGCATATGGGAGTGGAGGGGCATAGGTACACAAGTGGGGAAGGGGGGGGGCGAGACCTGTGGAGAGGCGCCGGGAGCCTGAGCATGCGCAGGTTCGCACTCGGTAACATAAAACAAAGGACAGCAACATCTGGAGCTGGGCCCGTGCGTCTGGCTCCCTCTGAACACCTTGGGGGCCGTGACTGTGCCCGCTCACCTCACTACCCCTAACATACCTGTGCGGCATGGCTGGGCCCGTGTGCCTCACTCCCTCGGGCCGCATCGCTCCCCTGGAGACCCCAGCGCGCTGCGTCTGAGCCCCCTGTGTACGGCGGCTGTACCTGGAAGTCGGGCTCCCTGGGGTCATATCTGCACCCGATCGCCTCCCCTGTGAGCGAGCCCATTAGAGCCTAACTGCCTGGCTTCCATGGGCCCCCTTGGCACGACGAGAATAAGGGTGGTGCTGCTGGATTGGGATAGAGAGCTTCTGCAGGAGCTTACGGCCGCCTTCGCCAGTCCCCCCCACCTCCCGTTACCTGCCGGAGGAAGCGGTGATCAGGGCCGAGACGAGCAGTGGGCCCAGTGGCGGGGAAGAATTAACAGGTCAGGAGGATCTCGAAACCGCTCAAGAAGGAACATTAGAGTGAGGGGAGTTCCGTAGTCTACCCCAAATATGGACTCATACCTCCTCAGACTGAGCACTAAAATATAATCTATGGAGAACTCACATGTGGGTCCACTGAAAGGTATTCAACCTACAATTTTCTAGGACCCCAAAAATGACGTGGACTTTCAGCTACTCTCATCTTCTTACATACTGTTTGGTGAGTACTTCAGTATTAGGTGATACAGTGGTATCTCCCCACAAGGATGGCACTGAGGTATGCTTTGCAATTCCTTACAACCTCTCCCCTGGGTCAGAAATACAGTACTGAAGAAATTACCAAACTGATAGAATACAGCCTCACACACAACATCAGCTTCAACATTTATCTACAACTAATGGGGACTGCAATGGGCACCAGGATGGCAACGCAATATGTCAATCTTTTTATGGCCAATCTTGAACAGAGATTCCTTTCTCCTCACTCTAGAGCTCCACCATTCATATACTGCATTTCTCACAACTTCCACTCTATCCTTATCCTAACGTAATTTTCACTGCCCAGTCCAAACTCACCTCTCAACACAAAACTATCACTGCATGCCTCCTTTAATATTTAGATTTGCTCTGACCTCAATTGTTTTCAAAATACATGTTTCTTTTTACCAGCCTCATTATTCCTTTAAGTCTATTCATATATCTCCATCTCTCCTACCTTCTCCAACTTCTCAGTTGATACTGTATGAACTCCTTTCCTACCTACGCCCTTTGACACTACACAGCTTTAACCCCTGCACTAAAACACACCCTTATAAATCATCCCAATGCATTCTCTTTCTTTCCATGCTTCTCCTCCTTGCTTCTGGGGATATCGCTCCCAATCCTGGTCCCTGCCTTCTTTCTACATGCTCTCCTCCTGGCCTCCCACATGCAACTTCTACTCCTTCTGGTGTCAACACCTCTAACCTCATACCCATCCCCTGTCAACCTCCCTCTCATCTCACTTTCCCCTGTGTCCTTTGAAATGCTCCCTTTTCAACAAGTTTCTCTCACTCTCCTCCTCATTTCTATAACTGAGACTTGGCTCACTCAGTCTGACTCTGCATTGGATGCTGCCTTCTCTTATGGTGGCCTTTCTTTCTCCCAGGACAGGGGTGGAGGCGCGGGGCTCCTTCTCTTAATCTGCCGTTACCTAACCCTTCCAATTCCTCGCTTTTTTTCTTTTCCCTCCTTTAAGACTCACACCGTTCAGCTTTTTTCTCCTCTCCCTGTCCAGTCATCTATCGCCCATCTACGACTACTAACACACACCCCACCCTTCAACTGCCATATTGATTACTCCGCTCTCCCTTGGGCTTCCCACTTACTCTCTCTAACCTTTTCTTTTGGCCTTCACCAATGGACTGTAGCCAACACTCACAATGATGGCTACTACCTAGATCTGGTTTTCACAAAAAACATTTCTCTCCAATTTCTCCATTTCCCTCTTTCCTCTCTCTGACCATCATCTCATCTAATTTTCTCTCTCACTTCTCCACCTCCATCTACGCCTCATTTCCGCAGAGACCTGCGCTCTATTAACCTACTAGCTTTTGATTACACTTTGCGCTCCTCCCTTTCCTCTCTCTGCTCTACTCCAGACTCTACAACCTGTTCAGGAACTATAACTCTGCCATATCCTCCTTTTTGATCTACATGCCCTTCTTCTACAAGCTTGACCGTACCTGTCTCCCTCCTGCCTTTTGCCTCTAAAGTCCTTGAACGCCTTGTATTCTCTCGCTTGCTTCATTTTCTCACCTCCTGCTCTCTCCTTGATCCTCTACAATCTTGCTTCTCCACTGCTCACTTCACTGAATCAGCCCTCACTAAAATAACGAATGACCTCCATGCTGCCAAAGGCAAAGGTCACTACACTCTGCTCATACTGCTCGACCTCTCTGTAGCTTTTGATACTGTGGACCACCCTCTTCTCCTTCACATTCTCCATACTCTTGGTATCTGTAACAAAGCTCTATCCTGGATTTCCTCTAACCTCTCCCATCGTACTTTCAGTGTCTCATTTGCGAGCACCTCTTCCTCAATCAATCTCTCTGTGGAGGTGCCCCAGTGGTCTGTCCTGGGACCTCTTTTCTCTTTGCACACTGTCTCTAGGGTTCAAATATCACCACTATGCTGATAACACACAAATGAACTTTTCAACCCCTGACCTACAGACCACAGTTTCTGAATGTCTCTTCGCTATATCATCCTGGATAACCCTCCAACTCAAACTTAACATGTCAAAAACGGAGCTCCTCATATTTCCTCCCAAAACTGAAGCGAAGGAGCGCTCACGTGACCGCAACCATCAAATGGCAATGAGGGACTAGCCCCGCCTCCCGCCACGCTTCCGCCACGCCTCCCACCACGCCTCCGCTCCGCCTTCACCCCGCCCCCAAAGCGCGCTCACTGCCTCACCTGCCAGGATGCAAAAAAGCCCCAGCTTGAGGAGGCGAGGCAGAGCAGGAGCGCGGCTCAGCGCGGCCCGGGGCACCATGCCCAAGGCCTTAGGCTGCAACAAAAAAAAAATCCACCAGAGAGATAGCAGGAATATTAGGAGTGGCCAAATCAACAGTTTGGTACATTCTGAGAAAAAAAGAACGCACTGGTGAGCTCTGCAACACAAAAAGGCCTGGAAGTCCACGGAAGACAACAGTGGTAGATGATCATAGGATCCTTTCCACGGTAAAGAAAAACCCCTTCACAACATCCAGCCAAGTGAAGAACACTCTCCAGGATGTAGACATATCATTATCCAAGTCTACCATAAAGAGAAGACTTCACGAGAGCAAATACAGAGGGTTCACCACAAGGTGCAAACCATTCATAAACCTCAAGAATAGAAAGGCCAGATTAGACTTTGCCAAACAATATCTAAAAAAGCCAGCCCAGTTCTGGAACAGCATTCTTTGGTCAGATGAAACTAAGTTCAACCTGTACCAGAATGATGGGAAGAAAAAAATATGGAGAAGGCTTGGAACAGCTCATGATCCGAAGCATACCACATCATCTGTAAAACACGGTGGAGGCATTGTGATGGCATGGGCATGCATGGCTTACAATGGCACTGGGTCATTAGTGTTTATTGATGATGTGACAGAAGCAGCCGGATGAATTCTGAAGTGTATAGGGATATATTGTCTGCTCAGATTCAGCCAAATTCAGCGAAGTTGATTGGACAATGACCCAAAACATACTGCGAAAGCAACCCAGGAGTTTTTTAAGGCAAAGAAGTGGAATATTTTACAATGGCCAAGTCAATCACCTTATCTCAACCCGATCGAGCATGCATTTCACTTGCTGAAGAAAAAACTTAAGGCAGAAAGACCCATGAACAAACAACAACTGAAGACAGCTGCAGTAAAGGCCTGGTAAAGCATCACAAAGGAGGAAACCCAGCGTTTGGTGATGCCCATGCATTCCAGACTTCAAGCCGTCATTGTCTACAAAGGATTCTCGACAAAGTACTCAAAATGAACATTTTATTTATGATTTTGTTAATTTGTCCAATTACATTTGAGCCCCTGAAATAAGGGGACTGTGTATGAAAATGGTTGCAATTCCTAAACATTTCATACGATATTTTATTCAACCCCTTGAATTTAAGTTTAAAGTCTGCACTTCTATTGCATCTCGGTTGTTTCATTTCAAATCCATTGTGGTGGCGTACAGAGCCAAAATTATGAAAATTGTGTCAGTGTCCAATTATTTCCGGACCTAACTGTATGTATCTTATCAACAGGGAAACAATATGCAAGTGTAACGGGTATTCCTCCATCCAATCGCAGATATAATGTGAGTGCGGAGAACCTACTGTTACCGGGTGTGGTGCTTTACCTGTTAGGCTCACAGGAGGGCTGAGCTTCCGCCACGGGGAACCTGGGGCAAGTATATTATGAGTAACCCTGTACTCGGTGCAGCGCCTCCACCTGCGATGGTTCCCAGCAGAGCGGGAATTGTTCCTCGCAGTACACATACAAATAACCACACACACTGTATGTATAATAACCAACACCTTTACTGGTGAACATAGGAACCATATACTGTGGCATCAACAGAATAACGGGTGTCCCTCTCTAGAGGAGACACTGACTATTGCGTCTCGCAGGACGCTTCCCCCCTACACCGGGTGATCCCACCCCGTGTCCAATAATCTCCACACAATGTCCCGCACTCTTACAGAGAGAGGATATGTGTGACTGCGCAGTCACTGATGGCTAATAGGATCGTTGGTGCACTTGTTGATAAGGGGGGTTACCTGCCGAGCACTCCAATGCTCGGGCCTGCAACGGGCTTCACAAAGGATCAGACGAGTTCCTTCACGACATCCAGGATCCACCGTCCGGGGCAATCCCACCAAGATGGCCTCTGCAGCCACAACAAAGATCTGCGCCCAACCTTCTGAACGGGTGCGCAGCGTCTGCTGAGTCCCTAGCTGACTCTATGAACTACGGGGATGCTCGCTGTACTATAGGCCGTCCCTACAGCACAGCAACCTTGAATGGCGTTAGGGGAAAACTCCTAGGGGCCTACGGGGTAGCCTATCCTATGCAAGTGGGTCCCTGATCCCCTACACCCGCACTACCTCTTCCCGTACCACCCGAGTCCCCTCTGCCTCACTCCTACCTAACACTTCCAACCCCTGCAGCAACGTACTGCAACCTTACACGGTGCCCGCTTGTCAGCCCTCACAGCACTGACCGCTGTGACCTGACAAGAGTGCACACCACGAACCTAAGGGCAGGGTCCCTAACTTGGGGCCGTCCCTTATCACTTACCCACTTACCTGGTGGGGAGTTGGGCCTGTCTGGGACTTGGGGGAACCTTACCTGGTGCAGGAGCTTCACTTGCTCCCTACACCCTTCCTTCCCCTTCCTGCTCCCAGCTCCAACTGACTAGCGTGGGCTCAGCGCGCGAAATGTATCTATTCTCCCCCTGCATGGAGATCCTAAGCCCTATTGGCTCCCTGGCATCACGTGGGGTGTGCAGAGGCTCATGGGACTCGTAGTCCCAGCTGAGAGCCTTCCCTGATAGGCTAGGGTTTCGCGGGCTCATCCCTGCGCATGCGCGAGCTGTTTGGGGTCCTCCTGGCGCCTGGCTCTCACTGCGCATGCGCGAGACAATGCGCAATGGCGGCGCCCTGCACCGCGAACCGCCGGGACCTCGGCAACGCGACCGCGGCCCTAGCAACGGCCCACGCGCGTCCCCGGCAACCGGCCGCGTCAGGGAACAGCGTGCAGCTCGCGGACATGCACCCACACCTCCCCACGAACGGCCGCAGTGAGTAAGAGGAGGGGGGGGGGGTCCACAATAGAAAGGGAGACCTGGCTACAAAAGTAACACATATCATATTCTTAATAATAGATGTTCTCCCTGAGCTGTTAAAATCCCATGACTAAATGGACGGAACTGCTGCTGGCTTCAGATCATGACATTATCACTTTGCGCCAAGGCTCTTCCTGCCCACTAAAGTACTTCCTTCATTGAATTGTACATCATAGAACACGCAATAGCAAATATCAGCGACTTCTACATTAACAAGACAACGAAAAATAGCAGGACTTAAAATCAAAGTGTACAAGAACATTATAATTATCTGAAATTTATCATATTTTAGTCCAGAAACCTAGAATCATTATCAGGGCTACGGTAATCTTTTTCACATTTAGTTTGAGTGCTGCTACCTAATGTTTATAAGGAGTTAGGAGGAAGGTGCCCATGCAGTGCTAGCGCTTCTTTCAATATTATCTTTCATTTAAATACTTCAGTTGATAGATGCTGCAACAATCCCAAAGCTGCAGTAATAAGGGCCGATTTGTAAAGCAAATATGGTTGTGGCCGTTTCGCCATGACCAAGTGAACGCCAGTGTTTGGCCGCTAGTGACCAACGCTGCCAGGTCACTCAGCCACTGGCCGCTTCGCCCACAAAGGTAAGTCCCTAACCTTATCCCTTATCCTAAAACCCCTAATACTACCCTAAGCCCTTAACCGAACTGCTAAAACTCATAAAGTTACCTGCCTACTTTAACCGCTAAAGCCCCTAAAGTTAACCCCTACCTTAACCACTAAAACACTTAAAGTTAATCCCGTACCCTAACCGCTAAAACCCCTAAAGTTTAAAGTTAACCCCTACCTTAACCGCTAAAACTCGAAGTTAACCTGCTACCCTAACCACTAAAACCCCTCGAGACGGCCACGACCAAAGGTTTTATTCCTCATTTGGCGGATGTACTTTGTGTAAAAAAAAAAATAGATATTTTTTTTTAATCTGTTCTAAAAACAGAAACTGTAAGGAAAACAAAATGTGCAGACATGCTGGATATGTAAAACTTGAAAGCAGCACCCGGTACACAGGAATTATTCCAGAAATATCACTTGAATCATCACTTTACTGGGTGTAAACAAAAAGACCACACAAATTGTGGGGTGCAAATTATATTCTGGACATATATAGTGCAGTATAATTTTCAGCAAGGCAGAAAACGCTAAGAAAATCCCACGTAGAAATTATATCATTATATATGACTATAGCTGGTTTGTTAAATTAAGAGTCTAAATGAAACATGTAATCTCATTTATAGGATTGCGGGCTGTAGGAAAAATTTACTACATGTTCGAGAAAGACTGTCCATGTGAGTAATTCACATTACATACGAGAAGAGTGTTTTGTAGCTCCAGAGGTTTACAAATTAGAGGGCTCCACTTTATTTTCAGTACATATTTAGCTAGTAGGTGTGTCTCAATTAACCTCTTCATTATTCGAGTACGGTCATGAACATTCTAAGAGGGGAAGTACTAGGGACCCTAGTGAGTATTGTGGACATTGCATAATTGCAGTCAGGATGGCTTGGAAAATGGAAAGTGTCAATGGGGGGCCTCTTACGCTTCCGGAAGCCCTACCAGAGGCGGTGGTGTGGGGGTCCTGTCATGGAAGTTGGGCCCCACCAGAAGTTGGATGTTACCCACAAATAATTAAACAGTCAGGGCCTCATGCAGTAAGAAGCGATAAGCCGCTTATCTCCAGCTTATCGCCAAAAAATCCTACAACGATTCATTAAACCCCGATAAGCCGGCGATATGAGCAAAAATCATCGTGTGTTATTTTGCCGAGAAAAAAAAAATTCGCCAAACGCACGGCAATAAGCTAAGCCACTTATCGCCAGTTTCTCAAACTCGCTCAATTCTAGTAGCCCGATTAGCTTATCGAGGCTAATCACCGCTCTAGAATTGAGATTTCCTCTCCAAATCGTCCCACCAGTAAAGTTAGCAAGAAGGTGGTGAGAAGCTGCCGATAAGCAGCAAGACGGCACTTAGAAAAAAAAAGGCATTTTTCCTGCATTGGATTGATGCCGGGAGTCTCCGGAGCTGACATCCATTAATATCACCAACGGAGACTCCCGGCATTAATCTGATGCATGAAAAATGCATTTACAGGCAACTTCATTACCTTAGCGCCTAATCGCTAAGGCAATGAAGGGGATAACCACCAGTGCCATGCTTATTGTGGGTAGCGGGGGTGGGTGAAGGTGGTATTTGGCCCTTGGTGGGTGTTTAGGCCTTGCAGGGGGGTTGCGGGTAATGAAGGTATTAACCCCTCCCGCGACCCACAATAAGCAGGCCTAAATACCCATCCTTGGGGCTACTACCCCCTTCACCCACCCCCGCTACCCACAATAAACAAAAATACACACAACAGCACTACTACCCACCTCCTAGGCCATCAATAACCATTACAATATGTAATAAACACCAATACACAACCCACCCCCTGTGCCCCCACATAAAACCATAATTTATTTTTTTATACACAGGATTAATACCACAGGCTGGCCGGGGTTCCTCGGGTGCTCCCTGAGGGTCCCTGCTGGCCAGCGGTACCATTCGTGTTGTAAAAAAAAAAAAGGATGGCCTACATTTCAATAAATACACCTCTCCCCCCCACCCCCCCAAACACATACAGTACAGTAATGTGCAAACGAACTATTATCCAGATATGGATAATAAATAATTTGCCCATTATTAAACAAAACATTAGCCAGCCAGCATAAATAAAGTAAATAAAACCATTCTACTTACCCCTGCCATTGTGAAGGACGTCCTCATCAGCATACAGCAGGGCCATGTCCTCCGATGCAACAAGAATACATTCAAGAATACATAAAAAAATACAATCTAATGGCCACTAACCCCTTAATCACCTTAGCGGTTAATAACCGCTATAGTAATTAAGGGGTTAACCCAACCTCCCCACCCGGGAGGCCTAACCACCTGCCCCCGGAACCACTATACCCACCCTGTACCCATTGATTGGCATAGTAGGCATACTGGCATAGTAGCACATCATACCCATACAATATGGGCATGATAAGACACTATAGCAGTCAATGGTCACCCTAATACAAAAGCATGAATGTCCAAAATACACAATAATAAAACATATACAACAAGCGAAAAAACGTTGTGAGGGATGAGCCCCCTCAACTTAACATGTGCTGCAGAGTATACAATCCAGGGATATGCCGTCCATATACTGATTGCAGACAACTCCGGACAACAAGGAGTCAAAGTGAAACACAAGCAAAGTCTCCTGACTAACCCCTAGTGTGGGAGTAGCCTAGCGGTAAACGGAGGGTTGACCGAAGGCGATCTCTCAACTGGCTGTGGACCCCTCTAGCATATAAATCCCGCATATATGGCTGCTCACCTGGGGTGGCTTGAAGGAAGAAATAATAAATAATAAAGGAGTCACTTACTCCAATTGTGCTGCTCCGTCCGGATAGGCGTGCTCCAAGCTGCTTGGGATGAATGAACACAGACCTCTCAGTGAAGGGAGTAGATCAGTGGGCACTGCTAGCAAAAAATGATGAGGCTGGACTGCGCTAAAAATGCCTTTATTTAAACCATGAGCAAAAAATCGAATAAAAAGAGGGAGAGACCCCCCTGTGTGCTATAACGCGTTTCACCCCTGTGGGGCTTTGTCAAAGAGTACTGTTACTCAACAAACATTGCCTTAAGTGAAGACCCGAACCGGACATGACATCACACCACCCTCCATATGGTCCAACCCCCACAGGTGAGTCAGAGGCAGGCCACAGTGTCGGTGGATGCAAACCAGTCTGGATCGGGTCACAAACTACTACACACATGCGCATTGGTTTCCCAAATGAGGTGAAACCAAAGATATATAAAAAAAGAAAAGAAAAAATAAATATAACACAAAATCTATACAAAGGTACATATATATATACTATTGGGTGGAAGGAACAAAAATAAGATCACTATTTAGTGTATGCCTATCCACAACCGAGAGTAATATATAATAGAAAAATTAAAAAATTAAATGTGTGAAAGGGAAATGTAGACGTATAAAGAAGAAAGCGTACATGTTACATAATGCTAAAATCAAGTAAATGCTAGGAGAATCTAAATAAGTACAAATGAGGAGATAATTTAAAAATATAATTCAAAAAATATATAAAAATATATATATATGAACAGATTGGAAAATATTGTGAAATATGTATATATATGAAGAATATAATCAAAATCTACTTAATTGTCATTTCCGGTTTCTGCCAGCCAGGAGATACGGAAGGATCGCACGGCTTCCAGGACACTCTGCAGACCCTCTACACGTGGCCAACAGCCTATACCAGTCTACTGCGATATACTATCTGGCGTCCTGTGAGTGTTATCTAGATTTTAACCGACCGGAGCGGCGTTCCAGATTTCTGTCCAACTATTTTATTCATCTAGTTTTATTAAATTAACTTTTATCATTAGCTTTGCTTTGTGTTGTCTGTCTTGGTGTGTCTGTTTGTCTTGTCACCTAGTGTCAGCCAGTTTGCAATTTTATGTCTGTATAATTTGTTTAGCTGTGTTGCACTAAATATCTCTTTTTTTCATTTCATGTTCCACTTCCCATGCATGAAGTCCTATCTGAGCACCCAAAGATTTAGAGACTGTTGATCATCTTGGGACTTGAACTATTTCTACTGGATATCCAGGATTCCATCATTTGGACTCACTAGGCACCGGTATCTCTTTTTGTTTTATTAAATAAAAATGCTAACAAATCTGTAAAAAATAATAAACAAGCCATCACAATTCAAAACAATTTAATCTAAACAATAAACAGAAATATAGAATATAACAGTCAATAGAAGAAATGCATTTGGCCAAAAATGCATTGGCTACCACTGTATTCATCTGTAACCTAAACAGACACAGATTAATACATTAGCATTCAATGGGCAATAAAAAACATAAATAAAAAAAAAAACCGCTGTAAAAATAAAAGTACATATATTCAATATTTATCTTACCTTTAGAAGTGTTGGCCCTCTGAAACCTAGGGAATCAGCAAGATCTCGTACCATGATGTCATGAAACTCAATCCAACACCATCCACCGTGAAGATCCGGAACAGGTAACCAAATTCTTCTTTCTTTAATTTTCTCTCATCTTCTTCTTTCTTCATCTGTGATTATTTCTTTATTTCCTTTATCTTCTGTCTGATAAATCTTCTGTCTTCATCTGTTAATCCAATAACCTCATGTTAAATCCACGATGTTGACCCGTCGGCTTCTCAAGCTCAAATGAGACGTCCCGGACTTAAATATGGCCTGTGATGTCACATTTGAGTGGCAAATGCTTCCCACGCCATGTGATTGGCTGTGAAAACCATGTGCCCTTTTTTTTTAACGTGTCGTCATGTAAAGAGACTGAAGCCAGCCAATCAAAATGGCTGTGCTTCATTTCCCTTTAACATGACGTCACAAAATCCAACATGGCTGCCGTCACACGGTACTTCAGCCAATCAGATTGTGAGAACTATATCCCCAATCTGATTGGTGTTTTCAATCGTGTGTTCAAATAAATAAATAATGGTTTTATGCGGGGGCACAGGAGGGGGGTTGTGTATTGGTGCTTACTACATATTTAAATTGAAATTGTATTACTAGTGTAGATGAACAGGGCATCTCCGGAGCAGAACTGCATTGTTTTCAGGTCCGGGAACCCCCTGCTTCCCGAGATACAGGCCCTATTATGGGGTGCCAGTATCTCCTATGCATGTAAATGTCCCACGTCATCATGCTGATGTCACACACAGAGTGAAGATCGGAACGGAAGTCCTGCATGTCGCCGACACGGCAGCAAGAGACCCATGCAGACAGTCACCATGAGGTGCTTTGCTGCTCGGATCTTCACCCACTGATCGCACTACATGGTTTCCACAGATGTACGCTTCAGTGTGCTTTAAACTGAGCCGATGCACCTATAGAATAGAACCCTAATCCCTAAATATCCCTATTTGGTATTATCATGATAATGAGGAGGAAAGTGCTGAATTTGGCTCTATACTTGACTACACCACTGAGAGTAACTAATGTTAGATACTGCTATCAATCACATAGATAAGCTTCATATTTAAATGTTCTACTGATTCTATTAGGTCCATGCCATTTAGCAGTATTCTTGTTGTCTTACCATTCCAGAGACACATGGTTTAAGGAAAACGTGAATCAGATTCAAACTACTTCTTAGAAAGTAGGCAGGGATTTTTTCCCATTTAACTTTTCTCTATCGTTCCTATACTACTGTAATACCTCACTCCCCAAAAATTCCCAAATCTTTGCTATACTTTACTATGCTCAAGGACAAAAAGAGGGATATACATCTCAATATAGTTAACTTGATGCTATATTACTTTAGAGGAGATTTCTCCTATCTCAGAAGCTGCTATTTATAGCTTGGCCTTCACTGCAATTTGAATCTCCCTGCGAATTGTGTATATAGAATTTGTATATAGTAGTGCTGTATATTTTTTGTACATTTTGGGTGTTAATCACCATCCTTTTGGTACATTTTAAAATTATTATAGCATTAAAAGCTATGTTTTATCCTCAGTCCATCTACTCATATTTACTCACGGTATTGAGTGCATGCAATAAGGGCCTCCTGTACCAACCCCATCCTCTCTTTGGGGCTATTTTTCCCCCCGTCTAGATATACATATCCCTAAGTGCACCTACCTGTTAGTCCCAGGTTAATGCAAGTGTATCCCTTGTTCCCCCGTACCTGGGAAGGAACTACCGGTACTGCTATTACCTGTCTGGCAACCAGTTGGCCTTAGCATCCGCCACTGGGAGCCTGAGGTGATATCTGGTTCGTCTCAGTGCAGCGCCTCCACCTGTAAGGGGTCCCAACGTGGTGGGATAAGCCCTTTACAGGAACAATACCAATAATAAACACACTCAGGTATATAATAACAACCTTTACTGTCCACACAGTATAATATTGCCCCAACCTGATACCGCCAGTTAGTGCCCCCAAAGTACATAGGGTGCTTGGCACGAATACACTGATGTCCTTTTCCCCAATGTCAGGGCCCATCCAAAAGTGTAGGAGATAGTGCTATCCCGTGAATGTTGGTGCACTTGTTGAGGTACCTGCCCGGGGCTCCAGCATCCGGGTACTGCAGATTTACATAGGGGATCCGTCTGGTCCAACGTTGTCGTCATCAGCGATGGCGTCCGCCTCAACGTGGGGTGAATTCCCGCGTGGATGGTATCACCATACAGAGTCTCTTACAACGGAGGTGGTCTGGTCCCAGACCACAGGCCACAATCACCGCGTGGCGCCTCAAGGTACTGTACACTGACTCTAAGCAGCTACTGGGGAAGGGTCCCTAGCTATGGGCTTTCCCTGTAGCAGCCACAACCTATTGTGAGTCGGGGCCTATCTGGGGCCTTAGGGGGAAGATCTGGCCTAGTCCAGGGGAGCACTGCTCCCTGGACACTAACTGCTCTGTTGGGGTCCCTCTTCCGACTGGCGTGGTCTCTTGAGCTTGCCAAATGTATCTTCTTACCAGCCAGAGAACCCTGCAGCCCTATTGGCTTCTGCCGTGCATGCGGTATGCAGCCCCTGAGGCTGCTGGGACTTGTAATTCCCCTGCGGAGCATAAGGTGTAATGGCCGCCGCTTGCACTATACTGCGCTTGCGCAAGGTGTACCAAAAAGGCCGCCGCAACTCCAGCACCTCTCTGTGTATGCGCGAACTGGTACTGCGCATGCATGGTACAAAGCAATATAAAGCGAAATTCTGGCAACCCGCTTGCCCGCTCCCCGCAACGGAGGTAAGAGGAGGGGGCGCGGAGGATCCGGGGGACAGAGGGGACCTGGTTACACAAGTATATTTATTTTTTATGTTAATCAGAGGGCAACTGATACTCAATATTCAAATATTTCATCTTTTTTATTGCGCATTTCAGCAACATACAATCTGGCGCAAATTTCACGTATTTCACAAAGAAAAAAAAATACGTATAAAGAAGTATGCAATATTTTGCCGCTACTACGGAGAAAAAACATTTCAAGTGAATTTTTTATGTTTTTTTTTTTATTGGAAGAAACATTTTGAGTTGGGAAATATTATCACACCTCCAGTCGCCATTATATTCAGCGCTTCCCCCATGTACAGTATTATGTGTGGTAGCAAGTGTATTATACTTCTTCAAAGTACCTGCACTACAAATCTGAATGTAACGGGTATTCCCCCACCCAACCGCATATAGAGTATGTGTGAGGGGCAACCTAGGTGTTACCAGGTGTGGTGTGTATACCTGCAGGTTCACCAGGGGCCTGAGCCTCCGCTTGCTGGGAACCTGGGGTGCTCTCAGGAACGTCTCTTGATCAGCGCCTCCACCTATGCAGGATTCTAGGAGTATAGAATGTACCCTACACAGGACCCGCATATAGTAATCACATACACTGGAGTATAGGTATAGCCATTTACTATATGCAGCATCAATAACAAAACACCATATATATATTAGCAACTCAGTAACTGTACCAAAGTCTCAAGTGTCAGTTACTCCCGCTAGGAGCGTATACCCCGTGCCCACCACCGTGTACCCCCACACCATGTCCACAGTATAACCCCCTTGTCCCGTGGTCAGCGCTGCCACTATGTGTGAGTACTTTGTTGGTGCACTTATAACGATACCTGCCTGGTGCGGCGGCACCTGGCTTTAAAGAATCTTCTCAAAAGATCAGACGAATTCCTTCACGACATCCAGGATCCATCGCGTGGTGATCCGCCAGGGGCGATCCCACCCTGAAGATAGTCTAGCTCTCTTTAATGGCGTGGGCTTGAGCCCAAGCCTCTTGGCGGGAAACGCAGCGTCCGCTGTGTCCCTAACTAGCAAACAGCTAATGGGGCAGGGTCACTAACCTAGGGCCTGTCCCTATAGCACCACAAGCTATTAGAGGGGCTCAGGACCTATCTGTTAGAGGAGCTTAGGACCTATCTGGGGCCTAATGCAGCGGGTCACAGACCCCTGCACGCACCTCCTATCCATTACTCTTCCTGGTCCTGACTGACCTCGCTTCTCCAGCGCACGAAATGTATCAATTCCTGGTCCTGCAGGGCAACCCTTCAGCCCTATTGGCTCCCTGGCGTCACATGGGGTGCTGCTGAGGCTCATGGGACTGGTAGGCTAGCGTTCGTGCGCTGCAACTGCGCATGCGCCACTATTCAGGGCCGCCAGCACTCACTGCGCATGCGCGAACTTGCGCAACATGATAGCGCACTACATGGGAGCCGCCGGGGACCTCCGGCAGCACCCAACAACGATCCCGGCCACGGAGGTAATGGGGGTCGCAGGGCAACGAGGGGTGACATGGCTACATCCTCCCCCTGGTAAAATCCCCAACGTCCCCGCTTGGAACGCAACTTACTACTATACACAAACATTATATAATAAAAATGCATCTTAACGAATATAACTTAGCACATTGCATCAACTTTAAACAATGTTACACAATTCTGTGAGCATCACAATCACAGATTGGATTTTGCTCCGAGACCACTGCTGAGCCTCATAATGGGGTGCCCCAATTTGATCATAGGTTACCCGATGCAACTCCCTCGGGGGAGTAATAAACACAGTCCTGAGGCTCAGCCTCTTCCCTTGAGGGGAGAAATGTCTCTGAACAGTCTCTGTTTGGCACAAAGCACGGGCTCTGTGGATCCAAAGGCTGGCCTGTTGGTGCCACCTTAGTAGGCGTTGGCCTACGGGGCCCTTTACCCGTAGCTCCTCTGGGAGATGCCCCTTTTGTGGAACAGTCTTCAGGAGTTTCAGAGTGGGTTTCGTTATATATAGTCCCTTGACCCATCTCTGATAAGTGGGACTCACCGTTGAGCGGTGTGGCCAGTATTTCCGCTTTCTCATCTCCCACTTGTGGAATGGGGAGAAGATGGTTACGGTGCCATACCTTTACCCGGCCTTCAGTGTCTTTGATGCGATAGACCGGGAGGCCAGGCATCTGAGATTCTATTTCATATACACCGTCTCTCCATCGGTCGGCCAATTTGTGTTTTCTGGGGACTCCCAGATTCCGAAGCAACACAGCGTCTCCAGGACGAAGCTCCCGATATTTGACCTTATGATCGTATCGTCTCTTATTGTCAGCATTCAACTTAGCTGTAGACTTCTCAGCCTGTTGATAGGCCTGCTGCAAGCTGTCTTTAAGTCTTTGCACATATTTGAAATGGGTAGCATTGTGTATCCCATCCGTCGAGACTCTAAGACGTACATCCACTGGCAGTCTCGCCTCTCGTCCGAACATGAGGAAGTATGGGGAGAATCCAGTTGACTCGTGTCGGGTACAATTGTACGCATGCACCAGGGCCTCCACGTGTCGACTCCATTCAGTCTTCTGAGCTCCATTTAGAGTTCCAAGCATGTCCAGTAAGGTCCGATTAAATCGTTCTGGCAAAGTGTCTCCTTCTGGGTGGTACGGGGTCGTTCGTGATTTGGCAATGTTCAGCATTTTGAGCAATTCTCGGATCAGAGTGCTCTCAAAATCCCGACCTTGGTCTGAGTGGAGGCGGTTTGGAAGACCGTAATGAACGAAGTACTTCTCCCATAATATCTTCGCCACCATGATAGCTTTCTGGTCTTTAGTGGGGAAGGCCTGGGCATACCGGGTGTAATGGTCCGTGATGACCAGCACGTTGCATATTCCTCGGCTATCAGGCTCAATGCAGAGAAAGTCCATACATACAAGGTCCATTGGACCAGAGCTTTTCAGGTGGCCCATGGGCACTGCTCTGGTAGGCAGGGTCTTGCACTGGATACACCGCGAGCAACGGCGACAATGGCGTTCTACGGCCTCTCGCATCTTGGGCCAGAAAAAGCGGTCTCGGACCAACCCAAATGTCTTCTCTACACCGAGATGTCCATGCTCATCATGTAGGGACTTTAACACCATGTACTGTAAGTTCCTAGGGAGGACTAGTTGTCGTTTGGACGGGTGGTTGTGATATTGCACCACCCGATAAAGTAAACAGTTACCGATTTCGAATTTGTCCACTTCCCGCATGAGCGAGGCAACCAAGTCGTTGGGAGCACGCTTCAGAAGGGCTGGATTCCTCTTTTCAACGGCTTGCCTAATGATACTAATGACCGGATCTCGTATTTGGTAGTCTACCAGATCTTTCCACCGTAGCACTTTGTCATGAGTTATGTTCATCCCCTTTGGATCGCAGTAGGCGGCTGGGACAGCCTGCGACTGGCACCCCAAGGAATCCGTAACCCGTAATTCTGAGAAGGCCACTTGATCGTTGATGATGGCGGCGGTGCTACACATAGCTCGCACCCCTGGTCCTGGAAGTTCTTCCCATTCTTCATCATCTTGAGAAGCACTTAACCCTGGCCGTCGGGAGAGAGCGTCAGCACCGACATTCAAGGGTCCTGGCTTATACTTCAGGGAGAAACGGTAATTGTTCAGAGCTGCCAGCTATCGGTGTCCTGCTGCATCCAATTTGGCCGAGGTATTGATGTACGTGAGGGGATTGTTATCCGTCCTTACTGTACCTCAAACGTAACACCGTAAAGGTAATCGTGGAGTTTCTCGGTGATCGCCCACTTGAGAGCCAGGAACTCCAACTTGTGGACGGGGTATTTCTGTTCACTGGGTGTTAGACTGCGGCTGATGTAGGCTACAGGCCGAAGGCCCTCGGGGTGCTTCTGGTGCAGGACAGCACCCAGTCCATTGAGACTGGCATCCACATGCAGAACGGTATGGTTGTTCGAGATCAGCATACGCAAGCACCGGCGCTTCAGTCAGGCATTTCTTCAATTTCAGGAATGCCTGTTCACACTCAGACGTCCATTTATCGCCAAATGGTTGGCGGGCCGATGTGGCCTTCCTTCCTGTATCTTCGGGGTATATCTTCAACGTGTTGTTCAGTGGTTTAGCTCTACTAGAGTACCCTTCCACAAAGCGACGGTAATACCCACAGAACCCCAGGAAGGATCGTAGTTCCGTGACATTCTCGGGATGCGGGCAGTTCACGACCGCTTCTACTTTGGCTGGGTCGGTGGCGATTCCTTGAGCACGATGTGTCCCACGTAGGTCACCGAGGTGTGACAAAACCGGCACTTGTCGAGGGACAGTTTCAACCTTTCTTTACCAAGACGATCTATCACTTTAAGCAGCCTCTCTTCGTGTTCTTCCAAGGTCCTTCCGAAGACAATGATGTCGTCCAGGTAGACGAGACACTCCCGAGGGTTCATGTCCCCGATAGTCTTCTCCATCAGTCTTTCGAAAGTAGCAGGGGCCCCACATATACCTTGGGGCATACGTGTAAATTGGTAGAACCCCAGTGGGCAGACAAAGGCTTTTTTCTCCTGATCTCTGCATTCATGGGTACCTGATAGTACCCAGATCGTAGATCGAGCACGCTGAACCATTGGCTTCCTTTCAGAGCATTCAGGATCTCTTCAATGCGAGGAAGGTTGTACTGGTCTGGTATCGTACGGTTGTTCAGGGTTCGATAGTCGACACACAGTCGTACGGATCCATTCTTCTTCTTTACCACCACTATGGGAGAGGCGTAAGGACTCCGAGACTCCGTCAATATTCCAGCGGTCTCCATTTCTTGCAAGACGTTCCTACATCGTCCACATCTCTAGGGGCGATGCGACGAGAGCGTTCACGGAACGGAGTGGCATCACTCAGTGGAATGGCATGTTGAGCGCTGCGACTGCACCCCACATTCATCTCACTTGTGGAGAACACCGTCCGTCGTTTATTCAACTGGGTCGTCAGCCGCTCTTTCCACTCAGTGGGCAACGTCGACTCACCGAAGTTGAAGTCCAAATCGACAAACCGCTCATCCACTGCAGCAGCGTTCACCTGGGGAGTGGTTTCCACAGGGCTGACCGGATATATGCAACCCAGACTCTGTCCGGCATCAAGTTCCATCGGGAATGGGGAGATGTTCTGTACATATACGTAAGTTCGTAGAGGGATCATAGTCATCCACTCCCTTACTTCGGGTAGTACCCTATACCCTCTCTGAACTTCTTCCTCAGGGGTACTCTCCAGAGAGAAGAGCTGATCGTTCTCATCTCGCTCGGGATAACAGAGCCAGACGGCCATTCGTTCCACTCCCCCTGATGATTGTAGAGATCCCCGTGACGCTCCAAGGCATATACCTGGTTGCACTCCTCTCGTAGGACGGGGTCTAGGAGCGAATTGGCCAGCAGCAACTCATTGGTCTCTTTCAGGTATGCTCTGATTACAGCTTGTACTATATCAGCATTGGTTCCAAAGATGATCGGATACTTGCACTGGTCTTGGGGCTCCAGGCATACCATTGCTGCTACATGCATGGGGTGTTTCTTGCCGGTGTTCAGTTGGAGTATTTCCAGTTTAACCCTTACAATCCCATCGATGAGGTAGTCTTCATTACTTAACCCCCTTACCTTCATATGTTCGGCCGACCTCAGGGTGCAGTGTCTAAGGTGCTGGTCATAGAACTTGTGATATACAATGGTCACTTGGGATCCGGTATCCAGTAAGGTAGAAGCATAGATCCCTTCCAGTACAACAGGCACTATGGCTGAGGGGCCTACTTGACTGTAAGCATTCTCGGTTAAGGCGCCATCACTGGGGCCAGAGTCAGGAGGGGTTTCTGGGTCAGACTCTGCCATTTGTACGCGGCAGACCATTGACCGGGCTGAATTTCCTCTATCGGGAGGTTTTTCCTCTGGAGGATCCTCCCTCTCCGGACAATCGCTGGAGAAGTGGCCCTTCTTCCCGCAGTTATAACAAACGACTTTGCGGCGTTCAGGACGACCCTTGTACGGGGAAGATGATTTCCCTGCTGGTCTAGATTTGGAAACCGGGATCTTGGGTGAAGCCTCCTCTTCCTGACTTGGAGGTTTCTTGACCTTCAGCGTAGAGGCCCCCGGAGGTTCACTCTTTGTAGCCTCTTTAGTCTTCTTGGAAGTATGTAAACGAGCGTATACCTCATGATCTTTTATTTCATCCATTAGCTCCTCCCATGTAGGGGGAGACCCCCGCATCAGAGAACGCCTCATCATGAGTACAATAGGATGAGCGGGCAGGGCTCCACTTAAGAATTGCGTACGGCGATACTCATCTACCTCTGCGGTGGTAATACGTTTACGCTTACGCAGTTCCCATAAGACCGATAGAATCCTCTGTAGGAAGTCAGATAGATCCTCTCCCTCCTTTTGGCAAAGGTTGTAGTATCTCTTCATCAATTGTCCTATGTCTTCGGTTCGCCCATAGGCCCGCACAAGAGTCTCTAGCATCTGCTGAGCGGTAACGTCCGCGTGCTGATCTTTACACATCTGTATGTGGTGGATGTGGGAGGACGTAGGCATTCCATTATGCGTTGCCGCTTCACCGACTCAGGGCATGTCCATTCTTCTAGGACCTGGGAGATGTATTCCCTCCAGACTTCAAACGCTTCTTCGCCAGTCGGGGTCGGCTTGGTCCCGGAAAAGATCTTTAACTTGCGATACTGCTGCGGGGCCGGGGATTCGGATTTAGACGCTCCCATTTGTAGGATAGCCTGAGTTAGCATTCGGATATCATCCCCACGTTTAGAGGAAGAGCTGGCAATACTTAATGGTGGACTGTAGTCTGGGAGAGCAGCCCGGTCGTCCCCGCAATAACTTTCAGGGGGGGAAGGTGATGTATGCATAGCAACCTCTTGTAAGTTCGTGTGAGAGATGCTCGGCTCGGATTTTATAGGCAGTTCAGGGTAGACAACAATACAGCAGGAACCTGTCGGCCTCGCACGCCACAAACTGGACGGGCCCCGGTCTTCGGTTATATCTTGCCCTATACTCACTAACACGGAGCAACACTCCTGGTCCGCATCCTTACGTCGTTCTAACACTCTTATTTTGGCGACATCCCGGATATGTGGGTGCTGCCTCAAGGCCAATTGTATTGCCGAAGATGGAGTATCAGCAGGGACCCGGCTCACCGCGAGAGAGTGAGCCGGGTCAACTTGCAGCCCCACGGCCCAGTCATACACTTCTGAGCGTGACGGTAATGGTGGTGACATACTTAATAACTGAGTGGGGCACCCCAGGTCTGAAATCTCAGCAGCGCATCCAAATGTAACGGGTATACCCCCACCCAACCGCATATAGAGTATGTGTGAGGGGCAACCTAGGTGTTACCAGGTGTGGTGTGTATACCTGCAGGTTCACCAGGGGCCTGAGCCTCCGCTTGCTGGGAACCTGGGGTGCTCTCTGGAACGTCTCTTGATCAGCGCCTCCACCTATGCAGGATTCTAGGAGCATAGAATGTACCCTAGACAGGACCCGCATATAGTAATCACATACACTGGAGTATAGGTATAGCCATTTACTATATGCAGCATCAATAACACAACACATTAACCATATATATTAGCAACTCAGTAACTGTACCAAAGTCTCAAGTGTCAGTCACTCCCGCTAGGAGCGTATACCCCGTGCCCACCACCATGTACCCCCACACCGTGTCCACAGTATAACCCCCTTGTCCCGTGGTCAGCGCTGCCACTATGTGTGAGTACTTTGTTGGTGCACTTATAACGATACCTGCCTGGTGCGGCGGCCCCTGGCGTAAAGAATCTTCTCAAAAGATCAGACGAATTCCTGCACGACATCCAGGATCCATCGCGTGGTGATCCGCCAGGGGCGATCCCACCCTGAAGTAAGTCCAGCTCTCTTTAATGGCGTGGGCTTGAGCCCAAGCCTCTTGGCGGGAAACGCAGCGTCCGCTGTGTCCCTAACTAGCAAACAGCTAATGGGGCAGGGTCCCTAAACTAGGGCCTGTCCCTATAGCACCACAAGCTATTAGAGGGGCTCAGCACCAATCTGGGGCCTAGGGGGGGTTGCTGGCCTAATGCAGCGGGTCACAGACCCCTGCACGCACCTCCTATCCCTTACTCTTCCTGGTCCTGACTGACCTCGCTTCTCCAGCGCGCGAAATGTATCAATTCCTGGTCCTGCAGGGCAACCCTTCAGCCCTATTGGGTCCCTGGCGTCACATGGGGTGCTGCTGAGGCTCATGGGACTTGTAGTCCCTTCCAAGAGCCTTCCCTGGTAGGCTAGCGTTCGCGCGCTGCGCATGCGCCACTATTCAGGGCCGCCGGCACTCACTGCGCATGCGCGAACTTGCGCAACATGGCAGCGCCCTACACAGGAGTCGCCGGGGAGCACCGGAGCGCTCCCTGCTCGGCCCCCACCCTCCAGATTGGCCGTTGGGTCTGCCGCTTGGCTCCGGCAGCACCCAACAACGATCCTGGCCACGGAGGTAAGGGGGGTCGCAGGGCAACGAGGGGTGACCTGGCTACATGAATAATTCCTAAACCTATATAGATCAGTGTGTTGGCAGAGATTGACTCTTTAAAAACATGATAGACATTCCAGCAGTTAATATGTACCGTATTTCCTCGATTTTGGACGCACTTTTCTTTCTTATTTTCACAGGCTGAAATACTGTAGGTCTGCGTTTTAGAATCGATGTATTTAAAAAAAAAATCCGCTAGGGGGCGCTGCTGCAGATGCCGGCCGGGATCTCACAGTGTGCAGGAACAGCACATGGCTGCGATCACCCCCCTCCCTTCCCCTCTCCTCCCCTCCCCTCCCCTCCTCTCCCCTCCCTTCCCCTCCTCTCCTCTCCCCTCCCCTCCCCTCCCTTCCCATGAGGTGCAGAGGGATCGGAGATTTCTGTCAGGGAACATCAACATTGCCCAGAAGCGCCCCCCTCCCCCCCCCCCACTTCCCGAATCCCCGTGTGAAATGCAGGAGGTGCAGAGGTAGCTGTGTCTCTCTGGATGTGTTTGTGTGTCTCTCTCTCTGTGTCCCTGTATGTGTTTGTCACTCTCTGTGTGTGTGTCTCTCTCTGTATGTGTGTGTGTGTGTGTGTTTGTCTCTGTAAGTGTCTCTCTGTCTGTGTTTGTCACTGTGTGTGTGTGTGTGTGTCTCTCTGTATGTCTGTGTGTGTTTGTCTCTGTATGTGTCTGTGTGTGTCTCTGTATGTGTCTGTGTGTGTCTCTGTATGTTTGTGTGTGTGTCTCTCTCTGTGTGTGTGTGTTTGTCTCTGTATGTGTCTCTCTCTCTCTGTCTGTCTGTGTCTCTCTCTGTCTGTGTGTGTCGCTGTATGTTTGTGTGTGTCTCTCTCTGTCTGTGTGTGTCACTCTGTGTCTGTGTGTGTGTGTGTGTGTCTCTCTCTGTCTGTGTGTGTCGCTGTATGTTTGTGTGTGTCTCTCTCTGTCTGTGTGTGTCTCTCTGTCTGGGTGTGTCGCTGTATGTTTGTGTGTGTCTCTCTCTGTCTGTGTGTGTCACTCTGTGTCTGTGTGTGTGTGTGTGTGTGTGTATGTGTGTGTGTGTGTGTGTGTGTGTGTGTGCGCTAGCAAAAGCAAGATAGGAGATTGTTAGAACATGTTATTTTTACTTTACGGAAAGCAATGAGTACAGGAATAAAAAGGTACTTGGTAGCATCATAATAAGGGCCACTAAATGTAATGGCTAATGTGTTTATTTATCCAGGACACCTTCCTACCCATCCTGTTCTTACTGCTCTCATGCTCCCCTCTTTCACTGCTTTGAAATCTGATGCTGGCTGCTCTGACAGCAAAAGGGTTAAGAAAAATCCCCTCCACACTGCCACTGCCCTATCTGTCTCTCTCTGGTCTGTGTGTGCCCCCCCATTCTCTCCCCCCCCCATTCTCTCCCCCATTCCCCCCCCATTCTCTCCCCCATTCTCTCCCCATTCCCCCCCTCATTCTCTCCCCCATTCCCCCCCCCCAATTCTCTCCCCCATTCCCCTCCCCTCCCATTCTCTCCCCCACCCCTCTCCCCGACCCCTCCCATTCCCCCCCCACCCCTCCCATTCCCCCCCCACCCCTCCCATTCTCTCCCCCACCCTTCCCATTCTCCCCCCCACCCCTCCCATTCTCTCCCCCACCCCTCCCATTCTCTCCCCCACCCCTCCCATTCTCTCCCCCACCCCTCCCATTCTCTCCCCCACCCCTCCCATTCTCTCCCCCACCACTCCCATTCTCTCCTCCACCCCTCCCATTCTCTCCCCCACCTTCCTTCCCCCCCTTCCCTCCCATTCTCTCCCCCCCTTCCCTCCCATTCTCCCCCCCCTTCCCTCCCATTCTCTCCCCCCCCTTCCCTCCCATTCTCTCCCCCCCCTTCCCTCCCATTCTCTCCCCCCCTTCCCTCCCATTCTCTCCCCCCTCTTCCCTCCCATTCTCTCCCCCCTCTTCCCTCCCATTCTCTCCCCCCCTTCCCTCCCATTCTCTCCCCCCCCCATCCCTCCCATTCTCTCCGCCCCTTCCCTCCCATTCTCTCCCCCCTCTTCCCTCACATTCCCCCCCCCCCCCCTTCCCTCACATTCTGTGTCTGCCTCTCTCTCCCCATTGGTTATTGAAGTGTTATGTGACCCTGCTAGTTAAAAAATAAACACAAAAATTCTGCACAGTGGGATTTTTCCCCCCAATTTTTTTTTTATTAAATCAAGGGTGCGTCTTAGAATCGATGGCGTCTTACAATCGAGGAAATAGGGTATATATATATATATATATATAGCACTGTGCATGCCTTGTTTTTCCATGCATGTATATGGAACTCACTACATTGCAAGAACCTCATATAAAAATACATGTTATACATTGTTGATCTCAACATGAGCTTCTATCCTGCAGGCACTTGCTGTTTTCCCCTTCCGCAACGTGAGCGCATTGTGTAAGAGCACTGTATAGGCGCATTGTATATCCAGATATAATGCCCTACTTAAAGCATGCATTAATGACTGATCAGATTAACACAAATTCTCCTTATAGGTGTGTGAACGACAGAATGATATTTCCAGTCGTGCAGGTTTATCTGTCCAAACTTTAATAAAATAATGTGCACAGGGCCCCGGGCAGGTGTAATTTTGGTTAATTTATGGGTCTCAGAGACAGGAAGAGAGCTGCTTGTTTCATTGTGTTTCCCTCAATAAATGACATTCCGATTGTGTCTGCGTGTCAATCTGAAGGCTTAGGCTGCCAGAGCACAAGTCACTACGGAGCCCACCTGCGCCTTAGGCCCTGCTGCACCAGCTAATTATGGAGACATCTGTATCTGCTAAGCACCAGAGGATTGAACAACTCACCTCATTTCCTTATGTCACTCAGTGGTCGAAAGCGTCGTAAAAGAAAAAAGTAGTGGTACTGTGCTTGAATTCAGGAGAGCACCATCCTTCTTTCAAAGTTCTTCACACAGTTTATAAAAGGTTTATGGTGTACTGTACAATGAGAGGCTTTTTTAAGCCTTTGCTGAACTGAGGAGACACATTCAGCTGAACTGCAGTGGCTGATTCTGGGCAGCCCCTGACTCTCTCACATGTAACATTCCAAGTTAACTTACCCAGGGCTCCCTCCATCAGCCAACAAAAAGCTGCAATTCATCTGGAGAAGGAGTGGCTCAGTGAGTAAAGACACTGGCTGGCACTGAGTTTGAAGCAGGGGAGCCTGGTTCAATTCCTGGTGTCAGCTCCTTGTGACCTTGGGAAAGTCACCTTATCTCACTGTGCCTCTGGTGCCAAAAACACAGATTGTAAGCTCCACAGGGCAAGGGACCTGTTGCAAAATGTCTCTGTAAAGTGCTACGTAAATCTAGCAGCGCTATAGAAGAACATGCTATTATTATTATTATTATCTGGAGAAACTTTCTATTGCCGACACCAGCGGCCATATACATATTTTTTTTGTACTTTACCGTCAAATTAAAATGTCCGTTATTCTACTTTGAGTAGTCGGTGAAAGTTTTAGGCGGTGTTGCTAGTTCTCGAATTTCACACCCAGAATATATACTTTTTATTGAAGTCCACTTTCTTTCTAAAAACTGTATGTAAAACTCCTGCCAGATCTGGGATGGATATTCCAAATTCTCTAGAATGTACCAATGTTGGATCCCAAGGACCATAGGAAGGAAGGTATCAGGGAACCAATAGTATAGTATGTCCAATAGCAATATTTTATATGTTTAAATGGTATTACAACGCACATTTGAAAAAAAATATGTAGGCACATATAGTAATATAAACAACAATGATGGGGCAGGTAGGGTGGAGTGTGACTTGATTTGAGGACCTCAGGCGGATTTTTTTTTTCATGTCACTTCCGAAAACACATCTGTGTCACTTCCGGTATTGGACCTCCAATACCTGTGTTTTGCACTCTCCTCCCTAATTTAACGCATTCACATCCAAGCTTCGTCAGGAATTTTATCACTATCTTCTGGACATATACCCTAGTCTAGCATTTCATTGGCTAGAAACAACTAGAGCTAGTATAAACATAAAGGCACTGGTAACATTAAAATATAATGCAAACAAAATCTCACAAATAATATAACATTCCTAAAAAAACATTATCTGAATAGTATCTTGATATACAACAATAAACAAACACATCAAATAAAGGACTTTGAATAATAATAGTACATGTACAACAAAGTACCATAATTCAAAAAAATGATATAGAATGTGATAATAATAATCTGAAATGTAAAATAACTAATATTGGAGAACATCGCTGTCTTAATTAAAATCACATATGGTAAAAAAGATGAAAAAGACAGTATAATGAACTGAACAAATTGACTTAAAATCAAAGTCTTAGATATAATATAGTGCAGCGTTTCCCAAACTTTTTTTTCCGTGACCCGGTTATTTTTGAACTTCTCCTTCGTGACCCACTAAAAATTTTATTGCCTATACTGGCCTATAGGGCCTGCACAGACACACACACAGCCACTGATACACACACACACAGCCACTGATACACACACACACACAGCCACTGATACACACACACAGCCACTGACAGACACGCAGCCACTGACACACGCAGACACTGACACACACACTGATACATACACACAGCCTCTGAGACACACATACGCAGCCACTGACAGACACGCAGCCACTGACACACGCAGACACTGACACACACACTGATACATACACACAGCCTCTGACACACACACACGCAGCCACTGACACACACGCAGCCACACAGAGACACTGCTACACACACACACACACACACTGATACACACACACACTGATACACACACACACTGATACACACACACACACTGATACAGACACACACACACACACACACTCGCTCTCCCCTATACGCACACAGACACAAACAGTGAATTACAGGCAACAACGGATGTGAGTGACTGGAGAGGGGGCAAGGGACACTTGGGTTGGAGAGGGGGGGCCAGGGGCACTTGGGTGGGAGGGAGGGGGCCAGGGGCACTTGGGTGGGAGGGTGGGTGGGAGGGAGGGAGGGGGCCAGGGGTACTTGGGTGGGAGGGAGGGAGGGGGCCAGGGGTACTTGGGTGGGAGGGAGGGAGGGGGCCAGGGGCACTTGGGTGGGAGGGAGGGGGCCAGGGGCACTTGGGTGGGAGGCAGTGACTGGGTGGGGTGACTTACCTTACCGCCGGACGCTTTCCCCTGCTGCCCGGGACGGGAGGTGGGCTTGGGGGCACGGGAGGTGGGCTCGGGAGGGGGTGCCACGGGAGGTGAGCTCGGGAAGCTGGCCGCGGGGGGAAGCGGGCCGCAGTAGGAGCTTGTACTTCCCCCTCCGTCCCACGTAACGTGCGGGCCGCAGAGGAGCTGGTACTTCCTCCTCCGTCCCATGTTGGGAGCAGGGGGGAGGAAGGGAACGGGCCCTGCACAAGCGCGCGGGACCGCGGGGGGAATCGCCGCCATTTTTTTTAAAATTGAGCAGGGGGGACGGGAGACACCGCGCAGCCAGCCTCGCTGCGACCCGGCAATTTTGGTGCCGTGGCCCGGTGCCGGGTCGCGACCCACCATTTGGTAAACGCTGATATAGTGGAATAGGAGGGTCATCACCCATCCAGGTAACCATTTCAAATATAATATATACCATTAGATTATGGTATCTAATTTCATTAATTCTATGAGTGAACACATCACAACAATCTAAATAGAATATCTAAATATAAATCGATGCATACAAATATATAGATATAAATATATAAAAAATGACAATAGAAAAATAAAAATACAAGTTATATATCACGCATAGAAAAATATATATCTCTTACAGGAAGGCAACCAATAAGTGCACCAATATCAATATCTATATTTAAACCTTCCGGATATATTGTAGTGTTCTCAACTTATGAACCCAGAAAGTTTCCCTTTGGGCAAGCTTATTTACACTATTACCTCCTCTCCAATCTGCTATTACCTGTTCAATTCCCTTAAATTTGAACCCCAATAGGATCACTCTTGTGTATTAATTTAAACTGGCTGTACCCGGCGTAACATACGCCAATCTAGCAGATCTTAAAGGTTATTCATTAAACATTCACGCATTTATTTATTTTTTTGAACGTATATTTTTTTAATCAAAGCTTTCTCTAAAGACACAATTGTCAATTTCTGGGTTCTTTTCCGACACTACACTAAGTGAATCAAAGATCTGACTCTTGATAGAGCAACATATAATTGTCCATGACTAAAAACTGGCGTAGGTAGGTAAAGGCATATTTTATCAAATGTTTGGCCTTGTGACGTATTGATTGTCATTGAAAAATCCAATTGTATGGGAATTTTTTTTAGTTTGAAACTGAATGGTAAATTTATGTCTGATGGAATGAGTGGGATTCTTGGAATAAGTACCGTGTCTGACTTGCTGCCCCACCATTTTTGCTTTGATTATGTGTGTTTGTATTTGAGTAACAGTAAGTCTTATACCATTACATAGTCATCCTAATGGCATTAGGTTTCTGAGGAGCATGATAACGGCTCCTACTTTAAGTTTGAGTTCATGAGGAGGCATTCCAGTTGGAGTAAGACTTTAAGAATTCTTCTGGGAATGCAAGTTGATCCGCAGAATAGTAACTCATATTAGTATCCATGCTTTGCTGTAGCAATCAGTATGATGATAATATAATATAAGTAGTATTATAAGTAAGTATCTACCCCATTTGTCCGTTTTTTTATTGCATTGCGATCTCATAATCATTAACTAACGCTTTGCTCTACATTACAAAACATGAATTGTTTTGTTGGCAACAGCCATAGTTACATAGTAGATGAGGTTGAAAAAAGACACACGTCCATCAAGTTCAACCTACTGTATGCTAAATTTAGACACCAGATACTTTATCCTATATCTATACTTCCTTATCGATCCAGAGGAAGGCGAACAAAAAACCCGAGTGTCATATCAGTCAATGATATTTCATAAAGGGAAAAATAAATTCCTTCCTGACTCCAAGAATTGGCAATCAGATTATTCCCTGTATCAACATTCTTCCCATGTTTACTTATTTGGTATATCCCTGTATACCTTTCCTTTCTAAAATGATGTGCATTCTTATTGTGAACAAATCTATTGTATCTGCCATCACAGTCTCCATGGGTAATGAATTCCACATTTTAACTCCCCTTACTGTAAAGAACCTTCCCTTTGTTGCTGGTGAAATCTCCTTTCCTCCAACCTTAAGGGATGCCCCCGAGTCCTTTGTGCTGCTCTTGGGATGAATAGTTATTTTGAAAGCTGTACTGTCCCCAAATATATCTGTATATAGTTATCATATCCCCTTTAAGTCGCCTCTTTTCTAATGTAAATAAATCTAATTTAGCTAGCCTCTCCTCATAAGTTAGATTGTCCATCCCCTTTATTAATTTGGTGGCTCTTCTCTGCACTCTCTCTAGTTCCATAATTTATTTTCTAAGGAGTGGTGCCCAAAATTGTACTCCATATTCAAGGTGTGGTCTTACTAATGCTTTGTATAGGGGCATAATTATGTTTACTTCCCTTCCATCCATTGCCAGTTTAATGCAAGATAAGATCTTGTTTGCCTTTGCCGCTACTGCATGACTTTGGGCATTATTGCTAAGCCTGCTGTCTACAAGCACTCCTAAATCCTTCTCCATGAAGGATTCCCCCAATGTATCCACATTTAATTTGTAAGTCGCCTGTTTTTTCTTACTTCCCAAATGCATAACCTTACATTTATCTGTATTAAACCTCATCTGCCATTTACCTGCCCAAGTTTTCAGTCTCTCCAAGTCCTTCTGGAGAGGAATTACATCCTGCTCTGATTCTACTACCTTACACAATTTAGTATCATCAGCAAAGATGGAGACTTTGCTCTCGATGCTAACCTCAAGGTCATTAATAAACAAGTTAAAAAGCAGTGGTCCCAGTACTGATCCCTGAGGTACTCCACTCACAACCTTAGCCCAACCTGAAAAAGTTCCATTTATGACAACTCTGTTGTCTGTCCTTCAACCAGCTTTCCATCCAGGTGCATATATTTTTACTGAGTCCAATTTGCTTTATTTTGTACACCAACCTCTTGTGTGGAATGTATCCATAATCCATGCTGACTATTACTAATAATTTTGTTTTCCATTACGTATTCCTGAATATTATCCCGTATTAAACCTTCAAGTAGTTTCCCCACTATTGAAGTCAGGCTTACAGGTCTGTAATTCCCCGGTTGTGATCTAGCTCCCTTTTTAAATATAGGCACCACATCTGCTTTACACCAATCTTGTGGTACTGAGCCTTTGGAAATGGAGTCCTTGAATATTAAATGTAATGGTTTGGTAATTACTAAACTTAACTCCTTGAGAACTCTTGGATGTATGCCATCGGGGCCAGGTGCCTTATTTACTTGAATATTTTCAAGCTGCCTATGAACTTCTTCCTCAGTTAACCAATTGTTCATTAATATGGAGGTTGAACCTCCATACCATGTTGAACACACTGGTTCTTGTCCGATTACCGAAGTTAAGCAACATCGGGCTTTGCTACAACAAAGCGTGGATACTATTGTGCAAAAAAACAGAAGTTGACAATTGTGTCTTTAGAGAAATCTTTGATTAAAAATATAAGTTAAAAAAAAAAAATACTATTCCCAAGCGGTCACCCATCCAAGTAATAACCGCGCCCGATGTTTTTAAGTTCGGTAATCGGATGATTAGGTTTGTAAGAAAAATTATAACAGCTTCTACTTTAAGTTTCAGTTCACGAGAAGGCATTCCGGTTGCACAACAGGGTGTACAAAATAAAGAAAATTGGACTCAGTAATAATATATGCACCTGGATTGAAAACTGGTTAAAGGACAGACAACAGAGGGTTGTCATAAATGGAACTTTTTCATGTTGGGCAAAAGTTGTGAGTGGAGTACCTCAGGGATCGGTACTGGGACCCCTGCTTTTTAACTTGTTTATTAATGACTTTGAGGTTGGGATCGAGAGCAAAGTCTCCATCTTTGCTGATGATACTAAATTGTGTAAGGTAATAGAATCAGAGCAGGATGTAATTTCTCTTCAGAAGGACTTGGAGAGACTGGAAACGTGGGCAGGTAAATGGCAGATGAGGTTTAATACATATAAATGTAAGGTTATGCATTTGGATGCAAGAATAAAAAGGTGACTTACAAATTAAATGGAGATATATTGGGGGAATCCTTGATGGAGAAGGATTTAGGAGTGCTTGTAGACAGCAGGATTAGCAATAGTGCCCAATGTCATGCAGTAGCTGCAAAGGCAAACAAGATCTTATCTTGCATCAAACGGGCAATGGATGGAAGGGAAGTAAACATAATTATGCCCCTTTACAAAGCATTAGGAAGACCACACCTTGAATATGGAGTACAATTTTGGGCACCAATCCTAAGAAAAGACATTATGGAACTAGAGAGAGTGCAGAGAAGAACCACAAAATTAATAAAGGGGATGGACAATCTAACTTATGAGGAGAGGCTAGCTAAATTAGATTTATTTACATTAGAAAAGAGGCGTCTAAGAGGGGATATGATAACTATATACAAATATATTCGGGGACAATACAAGGAGCTTTCAAAAGAACTATTCATCCCAAGGGCAGTACAGAGGACTCGGGGCCATCCCTTAAGGTTGGAGGAAAGGAAATTTCACCAGCAACAAAGGAAAGGGTTCTTTACAGTAAGGGCAGTTAAAATGTGGAATTCATTACCCATGGAGACTGGGATGGCAGATACAATAGATTTGTTCAAAAAAAGGTTGGACATCTTTTTAGATGGGAAAGGTATACAGGGATATACCAAATATGTATACATGGGATGGATGTTGATCCAGGGAATAATCTGATTGCCAATTCTTGGAGTCGGGTAGGAATTTATTTTCCCCTTATGAGATATCATTGGATGATATTTCACTGGGGTTTCTTGTTTGCCTTCCTCTGGATCAATAAGTAAGTATAGATATAGGATAAAGTATCTGTTGTCTAAATTTAGCATAGGTTGAACTTGATGGACCTACGTCTTTTTTCAACCTCATCTACTATGTAACTATGTAACTATGTAACAGTATCCATCAGGGGCTGGCAAATCTTAGCCCGAGGGTAAACCCAGCCAACTAGCCCAGGAACAAGGCAGCCCACACACCAAACATATGTGCACACTACACGCACCCACCATACAATAAGCAAGCTCTGCACACATGCAAACGCACAATAAACAAACACACCAAATGCACATACTATATACAGTACAAATGTACGAGAGAGAGAGATTTCTAATTTTATTAGCAATCGCCAGTTGTATATATATATAGCATAGCCTCCCAGCTGCTACGTCTCTACATGGGCCCTTCCAGTGTCAGTCCTGTTAGGTACAGGCAGTGGAGGGGTTAATTCCTTCTTTAGGCTCTGTGTGTGTATTGCAGACTTAGATACATTTCAGGTATCCAAGGACAGGCCTAGCAACTACCAGAGAGTGTCAGCATGAGAGAAGGATACTGATTGGTGATCACTCACTTTTAGATGAACCAATCAGTATTCAACCTGCTCTGTTAAGGGGCAGGGTTTCAACCCCCAATTTCAGGTTATAAATTCTGTCACTCTCCTAAATTCTGTGTTGTTCTTCCTGGTTGTTCCTGGTAGTCAGTCTTTCCCCTCCACCTGTGGAGCGAGGAGCCACTTCCTCCATCCCACCAGGAGATGGGACGAGAGTGTAGCAGACCTGACATGGGCCAAATGCCTGAGTCAGGGCTCTGACAGTCATGGGAGACAAGAGAGAAAAAGGATACCTCTGTGCTTACTGTGTTATTACCATCTGCATGCGATAAAGCCAGTTGTATCAGAACCAGTGTGATTACTGTCTGCTGCTGTGGAATAAGAACAAGGTGTCAGTATGGGCCATCTCCTGCCCCTGCAGAGAATCTATGCTGACTGGAGGCGCTGCACCCCTAAAGAACAAAGGTAACCTGCAACCCTGTCCTGGTTCTCCCCACACCATCGCGGAGCACTTAGCCCTCCTGTTATCAACAGGTATACAGCCCAACACCTTGAAGTAGTAGCCAGATAAGAAGCATACCCCCAATATCACTTAGGGTGGGGGTACAAGGGCTACATATATATATAATATATACTTCCACTTCCTGGTTGACAGTTGAATGTTCCATATGGAGCACACCTGAGATACCTGTGAGATATACCAATAGCTAGATTAGCTACATGTGTGAACAGTGAGCAAGTAGGACGTGATAGTGATACTACCCATCAGCTGTTTTAGCTTACACTGCTAGACCTGCTGGCTAGAAAAGCAATGTTTGTCGGTTCTAGCCCTGTTGGGTCTGACACCATTCCAGTCATTGGGTAGGTACCATAGTCTCTCTCCCTCTCTCATCCAAAAATGTGAATTTGCCTGTCATGAGTGCAACAAAGTAAAGGTGCTTAGTGGATTACAGTAGGAAGCAGGATAGGGTCAATGAATTGCTGCTGCTCAGATAGTGTCCTTCTGGTCACTTGGAGATTTGTCGAGAACCGTTACATGCACTTTTACAATGAACAATGCATTTTGAACCCTTTATTTGTGTGGGACACCAGCCAAATGTAATTTAATATCTGGGGGAGAACAGGGAATGTATTTCAAAGCATGTATTCTTTATTCCCTGTAAATGCAATCCCCCAGTGAATCAACATTGTTCTGTGATGTGATTTGGGCTAGCAGTAATTCTAAGTTCTGTCGTTTACATAATTACTTTATATCTGTATTTATGCCCGTGTTAGCAATTCCCCCCAGCTAGATACAATAGTTTGGTATTGTGTAGTGACGGAATTAACATGTTAGCCCTGCAAATGTAAATTAAGTTATGTGCCTGTCATTTCTATGGAGGAAGTTTCTGTAAATCCTTTTAGCTGAACTGTTCTATAGAAAAGATATGATCAGAACAAAGGAAGGGCACTAGTTAATAGAATCAGTTACCAGGTCTGAGCCCCAGGCACTGTTTTTCTTGGCTGGCTACCCTTGTTCAATGTTAAAGAATAGCCACCAAAGGGTATATAAGGAACACTGCTGATCAGAGCACTTGTCCATCTCTGGGAAGGAGTGTGGAGACCATCTGAGAGAAACTTTGGGAAGGAGTGTGGAGTTGGACTGTGACCAGCTTGAGGTACATGTCAGAGTGGCTGCTGTGTGCCGCACTCTGATATTCTGAAGTAGAGAAGCGGACAGAGTAAACCCATTTGAAGAGGGTCCCTGCACATACAAAATGTAGATCTCATTCCCCAGACCCTCATAAATGTGTGTACAGGCATACCCCGCTTTAACGTACGCAATGGGACCGGAGCATGTATGTAAAGCGAAAATGTACTTAAAGTGAAGCACTACCTTTTCCCCACTTATCGATGCATGTATTGTACTGCAATCGTCATATACGTGCATAACTGATGTAAATAACGCATGTGTAACAGGCTCTATACTCTCCCCGCTTGCGCACAGCTTCGGTACAGGTAGGGAGCCGGTATTGCTGTTCAGGATGTGCTGACAGGCGCATGCGTGAGCTGCCGTTTGACTATTGAGCGAGATGTACTTACTCGCGAGTGTACTTAAAGTGAGTGTCCTTAAACCGGGGTATGCCTGTATATTGTTGTAATTTGTATTTCTGTGTGTTTCCGACGATTTATCCAAAATAAACCTCATTTTATTCCACTGCCTTGTTTTGCCCTGTGACTGATCCCTTAAATATAAATGGTGTTAAAAGACCTGGTCTACCGTGTGACATTGTGTACCTAATAAATCACTTATTGCGCCATCAGAAGCCTTTTTGTGTTTTTATTTTATATATATATGTTTATATATATAAAACGGTATCGTCAATTAATTTTTGATTATATATATACACCACATATATACACTCATGCATCATACATACGCACAGATACACCCCTTATACAAAAATACAAAAAACACAGCGCACAACGCTCATAGTGCATTAAATGATATCTTTAGTAACCAAAATAAGAAGGTAAGTATTGTGCGTACATTTAAATAAAATAAACAAGCATTTCAGGGTTATTGTTACCCAAACACCAACGGACGCCCGTGATGGTCTCGTGGCTCTCTCCTTCTCACTCCAACAGCCTCGGTGTAGGGCCTGGACAATCTCCAATCCAGTCACTGGTAATTCAGCCCCTCGCCTTGGGGTAAGGCTAGTATAGTCTCACGTTTAGGTGACCAGCAGTCCAGATTGATCTCCGTTTAGGTGCGCAATGCCCGTCACTGCATAGGTCTGATTTGCAACGGAGCAACGGAGCGCACGCTGTTTGGCGTCCTGGTCGAACACTTCCGGGTCTGTGACGTCATACAACCGCAAGAGTTCGTCGCAAGTCTACAGATCACCGGACTGGTTTTCTGGGAGTGCTGTGATGTAGAGGGTTCGCAAAGTTCTTTAATCCAACGCGTTTCGAGACCACGTGGGTCTCTTCATGAGGGAATAAAGATTAATCAGTCTATTGGCATTTAAATACCCCTCGCGTGTCATCGACTGGCCCCTCAATTAAGGGAGTGGACCAATCACACGGCAGCGGGGAGGAGTCAAAAGCTCCATGACAACTGAGAATGCATCCTAACATAACAAACTAAAAACAACTTTATTTATAAACGAATTGACACACAAAATTATATATGATGACTCTAAAATAAAGAAAAAAGAATTAGTACACACTTATATGAACAACTACATTAGAATTTTAATAGTGGTTTACACATAAACACCACTATCATTATTTATTTGATAAAGAAGCACGAGCTAAAATTCATGAATATATTAAAAACTTAAAATACATATCTAGAAAGATTAAAAGATTATATTATAAAATGAATTTGAAAAACAGCTCAAGATGTACTATAGGGATATTTCATATTTGAAATGTAAACCCAGCTGCGTCACCAATGGGTGGGGGTCAGTACAGGGACCATATATCTATATCCTCATTGAGGCCTCCCGGATATAATGTGCCCAATTTATATATCCAGAAGGTCTCCTGGAAGGATAAATGCTTTACCCTATCCCGCCCCTTCTACTCCAGACCCTATGTACCCAGTGCCAAAATTCAATCACCAGCTCAACATTCCCCGTCTTCTTTTTTGGATTCGGTCAAAAAAAGACATCTAGATCCACAAAAAAGGGGGGAATGTGTGGAGACCTCCCAAAAATTCCGAGCAGGGGAGAAAAAGAAAAGAACCCTACCAGAAGAGGAATTAGAGGAGGGGCCAGAATTAAAGAAAAGAGGCTACGAGAAAGATGTGTGACAACTCCTTCTCGTGGAATTTTTAATTTATCCTCAGTTATTTATCCTCAGTTATTTTAACCACTGATCAAAAAAAGGTTCTAGACAGGGGTTTGACCTTTTCACGTTCATGCTTGCCGAACTCATTCCAATTATACACTGACCTCCAAAAATTTATGCGAAACCTCACATTAAAAAGGCATTTTATTAAATTAGATATGGAAGGTAATGAAGTTCAAAATAAAACAGGAGTGTCTATAGTCCCACCTGAGGTTGTTATAGGTGAGAACATAGAACCCACTCAAAGATTGAGGCACACTCACTTTAAGGGGAAATCTAAATTTTACCCCTCCCACTCTAAGGGTCATCATGTGGAGACCTTTTTCAACATGGTTAACAATGACTTCACTTTATTAAGTAACAACATGAAGTCTAGTGACATAAAGCACAATCTCACTAAAAATGAAATGCTAGCACTAAAATTCTTAAAGGAGAATGATAACCTGATTATCAGACAGGCTGATAAGGGAGGTGGTGTCGTTCTACAGAATCGAAAAGACTATGAAGGAGAGGCATTGCGACTTCTGAACGACGCCACCTCATACTCTAGGCTTAAAAAAGATCCAACCTTGGATTTTTTAAATTTACTTAAAACCTTGTTAGATCAAGCCCTTAACTCGGGTGTCATTACCAAGATTGAATATGAATTTTTGTTTACTAGTTCCCCCAAGATCCCGATTTTTTATCACCTCCCAAAAATCCACAAATCGATCACAAATCCCCTGGCAGACCGATAATTTCGGGAATAAATCGTTTAACAGCCAATTTGTCACAGTACGTTGACCACTTTTTGCAGCCTTATGTGGAAAAACTCCCTTCCCATCTAAGGGATTCCACATCAATGCTCAATTTATTACAAGATATAGAGTGGAAGGATTCTTATAGGTGGTTAACATGTGACGTGCAGGCCCTTTATACCAATATACCACACCAACAGGGCCTAGCTTCTGTTGATTTTTTTCTATCTGGCGATGTTGAATTACATGTTTTGAATAAAAATTTCATTCTGGAATCCATCCATTTCATTTTGAAGCATAATTATTTTATGTTTCTGGAGGAATTCTTCCTGCAGGTTTGCGGAACTGCAATGGGCACTAGATTTGCCCCCAGTTTCGCAAACCTGTACATGGGAGAATGGGAGCAAAAGTGCATTTTTAACAATAATCCCTTCAGAGAAAATATTATTATTTGGCGTCGCTTTATAGATGACATTATATGTCTGTGGGATGGGGACCAATATTCTGTAAGTCTCTTTCTAAACTACATTAATAATAATAATAGAAACTTGACCTTCACCCATGTGGAAAGTGTCAAGGAGATTAACTTTCTGGATTTGAACTTGACAGTGTCCGATGAGGGGAATCTTATAAGTAAAACCCATTTCAAGGATGTTGATTCTAATAACCTCCTGATGGCCTCAAGTAATCATAAAAAATCTTGGATTCAGAATATACCTGGGGGTCAATTTTACAGGTTGAGGAAAAACTGTAATTTGAATTCAGACTTTGAAAAACAGGCCGGTGATTTAACCTCAAGATTCCTGGAAAGAGGTTATCCCTTAAAAAAACTTAGTGATGATCTTGATAGGGTAAGAAGAATGGATAGAAAACAAATGCTAGTTCCAAAAATTAAACAACAAAAGAAACATGTTGAAAGTGAGGAAAAATGTAACGTAGCCTTTATTACAAATTTTAATTCAATGACTTCACTTATAGAGAAGATTGTAAAGAAGCATTGGTCAATCCTGTCAAATGACCCAATTTTTGGGACCCACATTTCTAAGTTCCCAAGGTTCATATATAGAAGAGCAAAAAATCTAAAAAATGCTCTATCTCCTAGTGACATTAACATCAAAACTGCCCCTTTGGGAGACAAAAGATGGTTAAATATTAAAAAACCCTGTGGAAACTTCAAATGTGGGAAATGTTCGGTGTGTAAACATTTACACTCTGACAGAAAAAATTTTGTTTGTCCAAAAACTGAGGAAATATTTGAAATATCAGATTTTATTAACTGTAACTCGGACCATATTGTATATTTAATTGAATGCCCTTGTGGCCTGTTCTATGTAGGGCGCACTAAGCGCCAATTAAAAACACGCATACAAGAACATATACGAAATATAAGAAATGGTCTTTTAACACATAGCCTCTCTAAGCACTATGCCCTATATCACAATAAAGATCCCACGTCCCTGCGTTTTAAAGGTATTAAACATGTCCCTAAGAGTAGAAGTGGCGGGGATAGGGTAAAGGATTTATCCTTCCAGGAGACCTTCTGGATATATAAATTGGGCACATTATATCCGGGAGGCCTCAATGAGGATATAGATATATGGTCCCTGTACTGACCCCCACCCATTGGTGACGCAGCTGGGTTTACATTTCAAATATGAAATATCCCTATAGTACATCTTGAGCTGGTTTTCAAATTCATTTTATAATATAATCTTTTAATCTTTCTAGATATGTATTTTAAGTTTTTAATATATTCATGAACTTTAGCTCGTGCTTCTTTATCAAATAAATAATGATAGTGGTGTTTATGTGTAAACCACTATTAATATTCCAATATAGTTGTTCATATAAGTGTGTACTAATTCTTTTTTCTTTATTTTAGAGTCATCATATATAATTTTGTGTGTCAATTCGTTTATAAATAAAGTTGTTTTTAGTTTGTTATGTTAGGATGCATTCTCAGTTGTCATGGAGCTTTTGACTCCTCCCCGCTGCCGTGTGATTGGTCCACTCCCTTAATTGAGGGGCCAGTCGATGACACGCGAGGGGTATTTAAATGCCAATAGACTGATTAATCTTTATTCCCTGATGAAGAGACCCACGTGGTCTCGAAACGCGTTGGATTAAAGAACTTTGCGAACCCTCTACATCACAGCACTCCCAGAAAACCGGTCCGGTGATCTGTAGACTTGCGACGAACTCTCGCGGTTGTATGACGTCACAGACCCGGAAGTGTTCGACCAGGACGCCAAACAGCGTGCGCTCCGTTGCTCCGTTGCAAATCAGACCTATGCAGTGACGGGCATTGCGCACCTAAACGGAGATCAATCTGGACTGCTGTTCACCTAAACGTGAGACTATACTAGCCTTACCCCAAGGCGAGGGGCTGAATTACCAGTGACTGGATTGGAGATTTTCCAGGCCCTACACCGAGGCTATTGGAGTGAGAAGGAGAGAGCCACGAGACCATCACGGGCGTCCGTTGGTGTTTGGGTAACAATAACCCTGAAATGCTTGTTTATTTTATTTAAATGTACGCACAATACTTACCTTCTTATTTTGGTTACTAAAGATCATTTAATGCACTATGAGCATTGTGCGCTGTGTTTTTTGTATTTTTGTGTGCTTATAGGGGGGACCAGAGCCATCCCTGGTGTCACAGCTGCAGATGCTCCATAAACATTTATTCACAATTAAGGTCATTTAATCAATTATATTACACTCATCACGTCACTTATATATATTGTAGTTGCGCACCTTTACTTTGTTCACCTTTTTCAACACCCCTTATACACATGCATCATATATACACAAACCTCATACACATGCATCATATATACACACACATTCACACCCCATATTCATGCATAATATATACACACACCCCATACACATGTGTAACAACCCTATCCCCCCAACCCCCCCCCCCCCAATTGGTTTCTGTGGTTACTTGTGATGTGATGGTGCTGTGGTGCTTACCTGCTGGTTCTCAGGAGGACTGAATCTCTGTGTTGGTATGGGGAGAAGGACAACAGGACAGGTTTTCAGGATGGTGCAGCACCTCCATCCTGCAGGGCTCTGCCAGAGGCAGGGTTTCATCCACACAGGAACCTTCGTAGTAAACTCAGTCACAGGCCAGGAACGGTACAACAGGATTTATTGGTGAACCAGCTCATACAATCCTCCAGCCTTCTTATGCAAGAGAGGTGCAGTCACATAGATATATACAGTACCTATCTCTCACAGCTTGCATGCATTCTTCCCATGACTAGGCCCCCGGGAGCTTGAGGCCCCTGGGCTAGTCTTTACCTCGAGTTTGACAGCCCTGATATACACAATGTGATCTGATCTACAGCTGATGTTATGGGCTATATTGAAGACTTCAAGTGTAACAATAGATTTAAAATCTATCTTTCCTTCTGCTCTGAATGTACAAGCTTTACAGGATACACATCTAAAAATAATCTTTGGGTTCATTAAGCCAGGGGTGCGCAAAGTGGGGGGGCACGCACCCCAGGGGAGGCGGGAGAATTTCCAAGGGGGGCATGGCGGCTACAGAGGTCCCGTGCTCTCCCCCAACGCACTTAAATTAAGTGCCAGGGGGACTGTGCGAGACCCCTGCAGCTTCTCCTACCTGATCTTCTGAGAAGCCATGGTAACCGGCGTCAAATGACGCCGCGTGGGTCATGTGCCATCCGTGGTCACATGACCCAGCAACATCTTTTGACGCCGGAGCCGAGCTGGAGGGGGGGGCGCGAGCCGGGAGGTGAGCAGGCAGGGGGGGGGGGGGGGGCGCAGGGTCAAAACTTTGCGCACCCCTGCATTAAGCCAATGCTTTGAAGATTTAAATTCTGTTTTTAAGGTGCCAGGAGTGAATTTTTTTATTCAAATTGGGAGCTCTAGTATAAATAACGCTCGGGAATAAAATCTTTAAATACAGGATCACTCTTCAAAATATAACAATGTTTCGAAACAATATTTTTGTTTAAAAATACTCTCTATTATATTGTGTAATATAGGCTCTGGAATGTGGAATCTGGCTCTGGCATCTGTAAAACCAATTTTGTTCTTATTTGGAACTAATGGTTCTTTCTTATTAATCTTGCATGTTCTCGCTATTGCCTTATTAAGAACCTCCATACTATAGTTCCTCACCACAACTTTTGTTTACAATTTCTGACTATGAACAATGTGATCTGACCTACATTCAGTGTGCTATATTGAAGTGCAGATACAGGTATCGGAGGTCCAGTACCGGAAGTGACACAGGCGTTTTTCTGGAAGTGATGTCAGAAGCTAGAAAACTGGCCGTTGAGATTCTCGTGTCGAGTCATTCCACCCTACATGCCCCCTTATTATTGTTTACATTAGTATGTGCCAAAATATTTTTTTAAATGTGAATGTAATACTTTAAACATATACAATATTGCTATTGGACATAAAGTTGTTCTCTTCCTATGATCCTTTGGGTCCAACATTGGTACATTCTGGAGAATTTGGAAAATCCATCCCAGATCTGAATAGAGTTTCACATATTTAGAAGTCATGTGAAGACAGTGTTATTAAATCGGCGCACTATACTAAAAGTGAACCATTAAATCGTGATTCAAATATAAATACAACAATGGGCAAATACTGTATGTGCAAAAAACGTAAATAAATATACAATACTACGTGAAGTGCTGCTCCAACCCTCCACAAACTTGCTTCTCCAATCCTCAGAAAATGTGTTGTCCAGTCAGTGGGGAACGCAGATATGTGAATAAAAAATACAAAAACACAAAATAGTGCAATATGTCTGAAAAAAACATTAGAAAAAAATACTGTGATAAAAGCGCTAAAGTGTCTACAAATAAATTAGTGTTTAAACAGTGATAAACTCTTACATAAGAATAGGCTGCCTGGTAACTACTGCCCTGTACAGACAGAATCAGAACAAACAACAAAATAACCTGGCGCCAAATATTGTCCAATAATGGTCGGTCCTGAGATCTTAAGTGGATAAGCACAAGTGCTTGCAGGTCATGAAATGAGGAAAACCGAGAAGGGACAAAACATAGCGTAAAACTGCTGGGTAACGTCAGCCTACACTAGAGACAAAACATACAAACTCTTAGTAACAGACTAAAAAATTACTTTAATAAAAATAATGAACTATGTCAATAAAACAAAGACCACAGAACTGACAATGGAGGACAGCTGGTCATCCGGAGTTGGTAAAATCAAAACCCTATGTAACGGATTTTCTGACCTAGCCTAACCCACCCAATCTCACATTGGCCCCTGTGGTCTAACCCAGCGGTGCGCAAACTGTGGGGCGCGACCCCCACTTACCGTGGCTCCGGCGGCTTCATCCCTGCGGCGCCATGGCAACGCGGCGCCAAAATGACGCTGCGAGGTCATGTGAAGTCACGTTGCTATGGCAACGTGACGTCATTACGCCGGAGCGCGGGTAAGTTGGGGTTGGGGGGGGCGCGGGAGCGAGGGGACAGCCGTCAGGGGGGCGCAGGGAAAAAAGTTTGCGCCCCCCTGGTCTAACCAGTCCCCATTACAGTGTAGTGTCTGGTGGTGCACCTGTTGGCAACAGGACTCCTGAGTCTCCCGCATGATGTTGTGTGGGGATTGCCAACCCAGACAGGCAGCTGAGGTAGTGTGCATGAGTCCTACCTATATCCAGTGCAGCGCCTCCACCTCATCAGGATCCCAGCGTCCGCTTGTGGATGGTCCTGGTGAGGAACTCCTCTGTGGTGCACTCCTCTGTGTAATCACTCCACACTTACACACGAGGGTATGATTTAACAAGAGCATCTTTATTGACTTGCGGCGGGCCAGCTGCCCCTCACAGTGGGTGTACTTAGCCTCTCATGTTCACCGCACTTCCCTTTGAAAGGTGTCCTTTCCCCAAATTGGTGGATTCCCTATTTCCCCTTAGGGAGATAGTCCATGTGCCAGGTCCCTGGTCACAGTCTTATAAGCTGTCTCCTCCCAAGCCTGCACTCAGACTTGCTCCTTGTCTCATAGTCTCTTACATAACCTTCCAACAGCTTAGCAACAACCTCTGAACTACTCCTCTGAACTAACTTTTGAACAGTGCTGTGCCTTATGTATCCTCTGGGGGCTGGCACAATTCTGACATCACTAATCATGGATTCAGAGCATGTGACCACTCCCATCCATACATAGGGCACCTCACCAGGGTGTGAGGGCAAACCTCCATAATTACTGCTGGCAGGCCCATAACTGACCAAGCCTTACTGTAAGCAGGAGAGATGACTGTAGCCATTTTACAGCATGGTTACACCTACTTACAAGAAGCAAGGTGACAACGAGCGGTGGTGGAAAGAGGTAAATGTCCAACCGACATCAGGAAAAGTTCCAACAGAGCTCTACTCTGTGACGCTGGTGTTGTCGCCGGAATAGCCTGATGTCACTCACGGGGGAGCGCCGGTGGGGGAAGCAGGCTCGCTGGGGCACTCACGCCGACACCGCGTGGAGCTACTCCTCCTCCCTCACTGCTCCTCCTCTCCGCCCGGCAGCTAGTGCACTCCGCACGCGTGTGCCCGTGATGTAAAAGGTACACGAACCTCGCCGCTCGATCACACGGATGAAACTGCAAGTCCTGCAAAGTGGTGTAGGCAATCCAGAGGGTGACTACTGACACCCGCCCTACGCGTTTCATAGAACTAATTCTAAAACATACAATACATAACCCAGCATTAATACAATTCAGACAATACATATATAGATGAGTGGCATAGAGCAGCAGTGCGCAAACTGTGGGGCGCGCCCCCTTGGGGGGGCACAAGATTATGTAGGGGGGGCGCGGGCTGCTTGCAGGGAAACCTGGGGGCGGGCAGAGCTGTGCACGGGCGGCCAGAAGCTCCGTGCTGCTGCTTCTATGTGTCTGTGTCTTGCAGAGGGGGCGGGGCTTCTCTCTGCACACAGACAGCCCTCCTTCTCTTCCTGTCTGCTTCCCGCACCAGTTTTCAGCAGCATGGGGGGTTGGGGGATCGGAGCATGTCGCCCCCCCAGGAGAAAGTGTGTGTGTGTGTGAATGAGTGTGTGTGTGTGTGTGTTTGAGTGTGTGTGTGTGTGTGTGTGGGGGGGGGGGGGATTGAGTTTGTGTGTGTGTGGGGGGATTGTGTGTGTGTGGGGGGGACTGTGTGTGTGTGGGGGGATTGAGTTTGTGTGTGTGTGTGGGGGGGGGATTGTGTGTGTGGGGATTGAGTTTGTGTGTGTGGGGGGGATTGTGTGTGGTGGGGGGGGATTGTGTGTGTGGGGGGGGATTGAGTGTGTGTGGGGGGGGGATTGTGTGTGTGGGGGGGAATTGTGTGTGTGGGATGGAATTGTGTGTGTGTGGGGGGGATTGAGTGTGTGTGTGGGGGGGGGGGGGATTGTCCTATGCAAAAGCTCCAATATCTGATTTATTGAACCTTAGTTGACCAAAAAGGCCCCATAAAAGTATTGGAGACTTATTCCAAACAGGCGGACGAACTTAAAAATAAATTCATAGAACGGAAATATCCTATAGATGAACTTGAAGATACTTTGTCCCTAGTCCAAGAAATGGACAGGAATGAACTCTTGGAGTATAGAGAGAGAAAAAGTGAGCAAGGAGCCCGGAGGAAGGTTTCCTTTGTCACGCAGTACAATGCTATGGCTCCTAGGATTAGGAATATTTTTTCCAAGCATTGGCATTACTGCAAGACACAACATTGTCACAGATCTTGACACCACGACCATCAATTATCTTCAAAAGGGCTAATAACTTGAAGAGTAAATTGGCCCCCAGTTGCCCGCTTAGCAATGGAGGTAGAAAAGAGACTGATGTCCAGGCTAAGAATGGCTTTAGACCTTGTGCAAAATGTATAGCATGCAAGTATGGTAAATGTAGCACAGAATTTAAATCTAATGTGACAGCAAAAGTTTATAAAATTAATTCTGTGATTACATGCAAGTCAGAATTCATCATCTATTTACTTCAGTGCTCGTGTGGCCTACAATATGTGGGCCGCACGGGCAGAACCTTTCATAGACGGGTGTATGAACACGTCTATAACATTAGGAAAGGCCTTACTACGCATAGTGTATCACACCATTTCTTGATTCATCACGATAAGAATCCTAGGGGTCTGGTATGTCAGCCCATTGAATTATGTACACCCAATCGGAGAGGGGGTGACAAATTCAAACATATAAATAGACAGGAGGCTTTTTGGATTTATTAATTGAAAACCCTCTCTCCAAGTGGGTTGAACATTGATTTTGAACTACGGGCCTTTTTGGTCAATTAAGGTTCAACCAATCAGATATTGGAGCTTTTGCGTAGGGTTCTGGATAAAGCCGAGTTATCAGTGTAAGGGCCAAGTGTAAGATTCATGTATATAAATGTATAGACCTATTCCAGTAGAGTTTCGGCTATGTTGGCTGCAGTTATCTAAGAGTCTCCAAACGGAAGAGTAAAGAATAAGGGTTAATTGCTTATGGATTATCTTGCTTTACATCCATGAGGCGCTTAAGTATCCTCTATGCCACTCATCTATATATGTATTGTCTGAATTGTAGTAATGCTGGGTTATGTATTGTATGTTTTATGTATTTTGTTTAGTGACAGGCAGATACACAGGTTCCTATGTACAGTATATATCTCTTTAACCATTAATTGTTTTTTAATTGGAAAGTGTATATAGGAGTAGCCGTATGTTTCTTGGTATTAGCCTCTGAGGAAGTAGAATTAGTTCTATGAAACGCGTAGGGCGGGTGTCAGTAGTCACCCTCTGGATTGCCTACAGCACTTTGCAGGACTTGCAGTTTCATCCGTGTGATCGAGCGGCGAGGTTCGTGTACCTTTTACATCACGGGCACACGTGCACGGGCGCGCACTAGCTGCCGGGCGGAGAGGAGGAGCAGTGAGGGAGGAGTAGCTCCACGTGGTGTCGGCGTGAGTGCCCCAGCAAGCCTGCTTCCCCCACCGGCGCTTCCCCCTGAGTGACATCAGGCTATTCCGGCGACAACACCAGCGTCACAGAGTAGAGCTCTGTTGGAACTTTTCCTGATGTTGGCTGGACATTTACCTCTATCCACCACCGCTCGTTGTCACCCTGCTTCTTGTAAGTAGGGTTTTGATTTTACCAACTCCGGATGACCAGCTGTCTTCCATTGTCAGTTCTGTGGTCTTTGTTTTAATGACATAGTTCATTATTTTTATTAAAAAAATGTTTTAGTCTGTTACGAAGAGTTTGAATGTTTTGTCCTTAGTGTAGGCTGACGTTATCCAGCAGTTGTACGCTATGTTTTGTCCCTTCTCTGTTTTTCTTCTCATGACCTGCAAGCACTTGTGCATATTCACTGAAGATCGCAGGACCTACCATTATTGGACAATATTTGGCGCCAGGTTATTTTGTTTTTTGAAAAAAAACAGTGAATTTTCAGTGTAACCTATAGACTACATACTCACAATCTATCTGTTCTTTTGAGCATTTCAATTTCCTCTGGTGGTATTATATAGCTGGTACCTCTGGATGTGTGGAAACCTTTTGAATGAGAGAAGAAAAAAGTCCCAAAAGCGTAGACTGATAGACAATTTATCAGGAAGGCAAGTAAAAGCATATATACACTCACATGGTGTCAAACAATAACAGGCATATCAATGGTTATCAGGAACGCAATATACGCCGTCTGGGATTGTCCGCGTTCAGCATTCACCCCCCTCTCACATCCACAGGTGTTTGCGCGTCTCTCCTCCCTGTACCCTTGCGATTAGCTGGCCTACGCACCCCTGGTCTGAATACCCGGATGCTGATTTCGGGAAGCACCAGCGCCATGATCATCAATGTGAGTGTTTTATTTTGCTATGTGATGTTTTTGATTTGGGCCAGTTTTTTTTATTCCTTCCCCATTTCTTGCTATAGTGGTAAATCATGCCCATATTATATGAGCATGATGTACCCACTGTACCAATCAATGGGTGAAGGGTGGGGGTAGTTGCCTGGGGAGGGTGGTTAGGCCTCCTGGGTGAGTAGTGGCAGAGGGTGGGTTAACCCCTTAATTACTATAGCGGTTACTAACCGCTAAGGTGTTTAAGGGGTTAGGGGACATTAGATTGTTTTTTAAAATGTACTGTATTGTTTGTTGAGGACATGGACGGTGATGAGGATGAGGACGGCCTTCATTGTGGCAGCCTGGCAGGGGTGAGTGCAAGATTTTTTTTACTTTATTTATGCTGCTTAATGTTGTATTTTAAATGGGTAAATGCACTACTATCAATATGTGGATAATAGTCATTTTGGCCATTATTGTACTGTATGTGTTAGAGGGTGGGGGAAGAAGGGGGGTGTATTTATTTAAAAGTAGTTTTTTTGGGGGGGGCACAGGATTGGTACTGCAGGCAAGCGGGGACCCCCGGACACCTGCGGGGACCACCCGGGGTCCCATGTGGGGCCCCCGGAAACCCACGGGGAGCACCCGAGGGCAACCTCCGGCCTATAGTATAATTCTTGTGCATAAAAAAAAAAAGATCTTTTATGTATGTTAGGGGGTATAGGGGTTGTTGAGGGCACAGGGGGGTGGGTGTGTTGTGTATTGCAATGTTTATTGAGGACAATTGTCCCCAATAAACATGCTATTGTGCCTTAACTCCTTCATTGCCTTAGCGGATAGCCGCTAAGGTAAAGAAACTGCTTTAATGTATATATATTTTTTTTTTTTGTAACTTAATGTATATTTTTTAATAGTGTGCGGGAGCAGGGGGTCCCCGAGGCTGAAATCAATGCAGTTCAGCTCAGGAGACCCCCTGCTCCAGCACCATATTAATAAAAATTATATTAAAGCACCTTCATTACCATAGCGGCTATCCGCTATTGTAATGAATTATATTTTATTGTGATGTGTGTTTTGATACTAGTGTAGATGAGCAGGGGGTCTCCTGAGCTGAACCGCACTGGTTTCAGCCTCGGGGACTCCCTACTTCATGCGCTACAGGCCCCGTTATGGGGTGCCGGAATCCCCTGTGCTTTTAAAGCTCCCGTGTCAGCTCAGGACACGCCCTGCACATGTACACAAGTATTCAAATGTATATTGATACTTCACGATAACCTGTAAGAGCCATGCATGGAGACGCAGCGTCTCCATGCAGTTCTTACAGGCTGCTTTTTTTTCTATCAGCTATCGCGCTGTATAACTTTAAGCGCGATAGCGGGGGGGGGGGGGGGGGAAGGGAAAGCAGCTCGCACGATCGGGCATATTTTTGCCCGCCCGGACCAAAATGCGCTTCACTTGTTAGTGAATCTCGCGTTTGGCTTCACTTTGTATCAGGCGAGTCAAAAATTCCCAATCGGCCTCAAAATTGCGCTGCTTAGTGCACGGCCTCCACTGACTCTCTAAATAATGGCAGTGAGTTTGAATCAGGTCCATCTGTTTCAATTCCTGGTATCAGCTTCTTGTGACCTTGGGTAAGTCCCTTTATCTCCCTGTGCTTCAGGCACCAAAAACACAGCTTGTAACCCCATTGGGGCAGGGACTGTGTCTCTAACAATCCTATGTGCTGCGCACTACACACTATACTGTTATTGTGAAGCACTTTGAGTCCCATTAAGAGAAAAATCCTATATGAAATAAAGTTATTATTATTAAGGGGTTAAAAGAATGTACAGCAGCTGTCCTAAGAAATATATGTCATTGAGGGTCCCTCTGGCAGCCAAGGGGTTAAACTGAACTTTTCTTTTTTTTTGTGTGTGTGTCTACTGTGCTGCGTTATATGCATGATGTTATAGAGTATGGACCGAGCTTGGATGAATCTGTATGAGACGTGGATGTGCTCAAATGTTTTTTGTCCTCACTGTTTTTACCCTGACAAATTGTGGTTTCCGCTGATTACCATGGTATTTCCATACACTAAAGAAAAACATTGATCCTCCCTCTTCCAATCCTGTATAATATCCCTGCAGGCAAGAAACAATTTCCTCCACACCCAAGTGACACTGTGTGCAGTGAAGGGGGAAAAAATGACGGATCCTTTTAATAATTATCTCCTGTCCTGTTGTGTATTGAATGGGAGGTCTCGCATATTAAAGCAGGAAACACAACTCAAAATAACGGCATTGTCTCGTAATGTGACATCTCAGGTAAATTAACACTACCCACCTCGACGCCTAATACAATATCCTTAACGTAATTAGAACACTGAAACCCCTTACCTGCCGGAGGGTTTTCTAACAGATTGAAGAGCAATCTAAAGTTTATACAGCAGGACCTCCAACATTTGGGCAAATGAAAAAAGGTAAAGTTCACTTTAGTTTCTCTGTTAGTGTGGGATACAGTATCTTACAAGCACCATAACGTACGACAGAGAAGCCCAATGCTACATCCAACATGACAGAAATACACAGTAAAATACTTATATATTCTCTTGAAGTAGGGTCATTTAGTTTAACCCTTTGGCCAAAGCATTGTAAGCTTGCGAGCCACGTCAAGGCAGACACCTGTTCGCAAGTCCTAACACTACCAGATAAAATACTAATATACCTCTATTAGGATTAAAATTCTCATTTACCTCTATTAGGAGGGAGAAAGACCACAGTGGGTCTATATCCAGCAGAATGAGGCACTTGCAAACTAGGGAAGTGGGGAGGGGCGGGCTTAAACCTGGGAAGGAGGAGCCACTAACCTCCACCAGCTGGAACAGCTGAGAATGGGTTAACAAAACACAGAACCCCAGTAAGCTCTTTTTGGGAACCCCTGAGCCCCCACAAAAAAAAAATATATATATATGTATATGTGTCAAAATGGAGTGCTATTGAGCGTGGCATATGTATACAATAGACGACAGAGAAGCCCAATGCTACATCCAACATGACAGAAATACACTGTAAAATACTTATATATTCTCTTGAAGTAGGGTCATTTAGTTTAACCCTTTGGCCAAAGCGTTGTAAGCTTGCGAGCCACGTCAAGGCAGACACCTGTTCGCAAGTCCTAACACTACCATAACGTGCAACGTATAAAATATAATTTTACTAATAAAACACTTGCATTCTTGGATTTATTTGTACTGTATATATATATATATATATATATATATATATATATATATATATATACACACACACACACACACACACACACACACACACACACACACACACACACACACACACACACACACACACACACACACACACACACACACAGAAGAACGTTTTATATTTCTCAAATCAGTCATTGATCTTCATACAACCGCCGTGTTATTGCTGCTTTACTGCATGTGTTATGGCATTAGTGCATAGATAGATAAAAACAATTGATCTTAAATACCACTAACGCCAAGGTTAATCGGTTTTGCGCATCTAGGCGAATGTATCTTGCTGCTTCGTTTTTTTCAGTGCAAACTTGTAGCAAATATTACAAACAAATATTTTATCCTCTGTGGTGGATGGTTAGAAGCAAGAGAGTTACCTTACCATATACTTGGAGGATTTTTGAAAGTAGATTGAAGAGAATTGTTTTCAATGATATGTCATTATCTGTACGTTATGCAACTCCTCCCTAACTCATTAATTTTGAAATACTGTATAGAGCAAAGACCTTCTTACATTTTTATCCAAAATTGCCTATGCCCACCCTTTATTTTGTGAGACTTGTGACTTGTGTGTACTAGAAACGGGAAACGTATCTTTTTAGTTCACCAACACACACAGTCTCAATAAAGTCAGTGGAAATTGCTAGCAACCCTCTAACAATATGATAATAGGTTTAACAACCTTCCTGCCGCCTCCCTTTCAGGTTTAGTTGGATGCTGTAAAATGCAAAAAAGGAAACTCTGGGCTCCAAACAATTGTAGGAACTTGGACAGCACAGAGTTCCTGCAAATTCCACGGGAAGTGCCATGTTTAACCCGTACCAAACTGTCTGTCTGAAGGGAAATTGGCAATAAATAGCTGCTCTGTTGTTATCAAAAGGATATGAGCTATTTATAACTTTCTCAGTCTGATCACATTTGTGCTGTGTGTCTTTTTTTAACTCATTAGTGAAAAGCTGTGAAGGTGTTAAAGAAGTAACATCTGCTAAGACAGGTCTGGTATGATTTGGGTACTTAAAAATCTTCAAGAAAGATGTGAACCATTTAGCTGTACTATATAGAGTATAAAATAAAACTAGGCCCATGACACGTTATACACATATATATGCACACACACACAATATGATGACCGATATATAACATTTGGGTTTGCTTTGTTGGATTTGGAGTTCAGCTAGGATTTCAGAATAGGGGAAAGATTATGAAGTGGTTTATTACATATGCAGAACAGATTTAATTAGTTTGAAAAGTTCTTGTACAGTTACATCTATGAAAAACTCTCAGGATGGTCCATTGAACCGTATCAATTGCCAAAGTAATTCTGACAGGTTTAATGTAATAAAATGTTTATCTGTGAAAGTGTATATATATGTTTATGCAAACTTAATGTATGCATACACTATTTATGCTTTTGAGTTCAACAGCATGTCATCCATTCCCCAGATGTTGCACTTCCAGTTCTAGCAGTTAGTGATTGTACCTGTTAATAGGTTAGTTAGCTCAGGAAATCCATTTTGTAGTGGCCCTATTGAAAGAGTCATAATGCTTGTCAAAAGTCATGAAGATATTGCGTTATTCATGACTTCCTAACATGTTAACAGGTACAATAACGGCTGCTCCCACCTGTAGCTGGCAGTTCAGAGCTTTAAGAAATAGTAGAAGGGCAATGGAACTTTCATCTTTAAACTTTGTCAGCAGAACCGCAGCTGAGAGAAACATTTGTAATCACAAGAAACTCAGAAAGAAATGACATATAAAGTGTGACGAGTTTCACACTATCTCACTCAAGATTTATAAGGGTTCTTCTGAAATCCTGAAAATAAGTTCCTTACACAATGTCTCAATATATGAGACATTATATAAATATATATTCAGATTATTAGTATTATCATCATAATCCCTTGTCGATTCACTGCTGGGTGAAGGCCTCCTCAATGATCTTCCACGTACTGCGGTTGCAAGCCTCTTATTTCCATGTTCCTCCAATAAATTCCTTAATTTCATCCTGCCATCATACCTTTTGTCTTCATTGTGGTGGTTTTTAATAACCATTGGAAATATTTATATATGTTAGTGGGGTTGTCTCTGCATACGTCTCCACCTACACGGATGACGTGTGACGCGTATGGACGCGCATGCGGATTGTATTGTATGTCATTATTTATATAGCGCCATAAATATACATAGCGCTTCACAGTAGTAATACATGTTGTAATCATATAAATAACAAATAATATAAATAACAGGTCATGGGAATAAGTGCTTCAGACATAAGAGTAACATTAAGGAAGAGGAGTCCCTGCTCAGAGGAGCTTACAATCTAATTGGTAGGTTAGGGAACATATAGAGACAGTAGGAGGGAATTTTAGTAAGTCCGTCTGCAGGGGGCCAAGCTTTATGTATCATGTGTCCAGGATTATCCACAGTGCTATTCATATGCTTCTTTAAGCAAATGTGTTTTAAGGTGGGTCTTAAACGTGGATAGAGAGGGTGCTATTCGGGTATTGAGGGGAAGGGCATTCCAGAGGTGCGGGGCAGTCAGTGGGACAGGTTTAAGGCGGGAGAGGGCTTTAGATACAAAGGGGGTAGAAAGAAGACATCCTTGAGAAGACCGCAAGAGTCGGGATGGTGCATAGCGAGAAATTAGGGCTGAGATGTAAGGAGGGGCAGAGGAGTGTAAAGCTTTAAAAGTGAGGGGGAGAATTGAGTGTGAGATGCGGGATTTGATCGGAAGCCAGAAGAGGGATTTCAGGAGGGGAGACGCGGACACAGATTTAGGAAAGAGCAGCATTTAGGATAGATTGTAGGGGAGACAGGTGAGAGGCAGGAAGGCCGGACAGCAGGAGGTTGCAGTAATCGAGACGGGAGAGAATGAGGGCCTGAGTCAGAGTTTTAGCAGACGAGTAACAGAGGAAAGGACATATCTTTGTGATCAATGGCATACTGCTAATCACTGAGCTCCGTGGACATCAACTCTTAAGGACTGTAAAGTATATCTGCTCCATTTTTGCCCAGACATTGTGGTATTTTGCTGCAGCATATCTATCAGCGAGCCAATTCATGGTATTGTAGTGTTTGTTTGGTTTGTGGGAACACGTGCTGCGTATACACCTTGCTATTGGTATTTAAAGTGTTTTGCATATATTCTGGATGCCATCTACCTATATAGAGGGTTATTTTTCTATGTCTGCTTGTTTAGTGCAGGTTTGATATATGCATTTTTCTGTTTGTCCGCAGCTTCAGCAATTCAAAATCACATAGACTGGCCGGTCTTGATTCCAGCAGGGAACTTTTCATTGTGTCCCTACTGAATCATATTGCTAGAGTTTACTTGTGTCTCTGCAGTGGTCATGCATTAGATTTAGTATATATGTGTACCTAAGCATTCATGAGGTAGATATGTGATTTTTGTATCTATGGGTGTACGTTTTGCTTTTCTTAGTAAATGTTATGCTTGTTAATTTGTCTTTAATAAACATTTCTCATTTTTTGGATAATACCATGAGTGCTTTTCTTGGAGGATCTCTCTGTGTGTGTGTATATATATGTATATATTTTTAGTCTCATTATTTAGTTGGAGTATTGGCACTCATTATTTAGTTACACCTTGGGTTTCAGTTTTTGTCATTTATGTACACATTGTTTGCCTTGTTGTATGTGTTTTGATCACCATAGTGACTTACTCACTTTGTTATATTTTACTTTAATATCATTAAAATTTATCTTAAATAACCAATCACATCATCCGCAACATATCGAGTGCTTGAAATAGGGTTTACTTTCTTTAGTTTCCATTAAAACATCAGTGATCCATTGTATACCACACCAAAGAGTCACATTTTAAACACATTTAAAGGATAAAACCTATATTTATTGTGGGCGGAATTCTATTTTCCACTTTAACCCTAGACCACCTCTTACATTTCATTTGCTCAGATCCCCAGTGGAACGTATCTTTGCTGTGACTTTGTATCTGGTTATGTTCATTTGCATTTTAGGGTAGTTTCACATATTTGCTCTAAATTGTTTTTATTTTAATTTTATTTGTATACATTTCCTTTGCTTTTTTTTAATCATGAATATATTCAGTGTAGCTCTCCATGGGGTGGAACGAGCCCAAATAAATAAATAACGTTATTATTATTAGTTTTTTGAAATGTAATGAACACAAGAATCCTCGATAATATAATAAATAGTCTTCAACCTGTGTTACTTAGAACACTGGGGTTCTGTGGAATGCTACCAGTGGTTCCAGAGACCAAATTTGGTAATGGCTGACATTTTAAGTTTATTTACTGTAGCCATATTTTTCCATGCAACAATTCAAAAGGCTTATTAAATGTAATGCTATTTATAACGTTACAATAGAATATGGAACACTTAGTTAATTTAGAAAGTATCTAAATTGGTTTATTTAGAAGATCTACCATTGCAACAGCATTTTTATGTACAAATGCTTAATGGGTTAAGGTTCTGCAAAGTCACAATACATTTTGACAAGTCTTCACATTTCTTGAAAGGTTGAAAACCTCTGTAATAAGCTCATAAGTGATGTGTGTGGGATGGTCCGTGAAGGGGCATACTCTTTCACCACTGAAATAAAGCTTTGGCCACCAAATATATTCTTGCTGAGCTCGCAGAATATTAGGATTGATATATATACCTGGTGACCAGCATCACTTCTAAAAAGGTGCATAGTGCTTAATGGTACAGAATGAATCATGAATGGGATTTCCATGCATGTCCTCCTCTACTCCACCTCTACTTATCTGCTGCTTTCACCTTTTGACAGTGAACAAGGAATAACTTGTCAACAGACGGGTCCCTCGGTATGAAATTCCACACCCTAGACAGGGAAATCTCTGTGAGAACAAAAAGCAGACTGTAAACTCGAAAATTAGTCAAATATCATTAAATATCTAAACTTTCTGTATTGAGGTAGTGAAATACAGGTGTACTTAGTCACATTTAAAGATGCAGCTTTGGAGCAGGTTCAATGGAGAAAGTTAAATACTGTGAAAACATGTCAGATATTACTATTTATGATTCTATTAAAATGACTTTTAGTTTGCCTAATTCTTCCCAGCTATAATTTACTAATAATATTAACCTTGTTCATCCCCCCCTCCTTTGAGGGATGCTGCGCAGCATGTATGATTCTTAAGTGTAGGTACCAAACATACTATATCAGTGTAGCTTAGTGGTTTTAAAACTGTGTTCCATAGTACTCTGGTACAGCAGTTCCACTAAAACCTTTGGTAATGACTCATATTTTACTTTTGGAGCCATCGTAATAGTAATTAATTTTTTTGCTGACCATTATGAAAAAAATTATTCAATTACATTTTTTCAAAACAAAATATGCAATGGTAATTTTTAGATAATGTGTATATATGATGCTATTTTATTAAGTGCTGATAATATATTTTCAGAAGGTACATAGCTTAAATGTTTAGACCTGGAAGTGGCAGTATATTTAGGTTCATACGTTGTGTTTCACTGGATTTATAAAAAATGGCAATAGGGTTGTATGGTTAATAATATGACAAATACCACTCATACAAGTCATTATTTGTATGATTCATCCCTTTTCCCTTCGGAATTATTCCTACAATAATCCAGTTTTCTCCGCAACTCAGATCAGCCACTTTTAAAATGAAAGAAGAATCAGGGAGGATGATGTCAGCCATTTCTACATTTGGTCTCAGGGAATCACTGATAACATTATGACCCATTTTTACTAAGCAGTGCTACTCTATAAGACACCTTTCAGCACGACTCAGTAAATATGGCCCATTCAACTGAATCGGGTGTAAGGTTTTCTGGCATGGAAGGTGTTTTATGGATATGCCGGTTTAGTAAATATGGCTCATGGTGATAATTAAAGGTTGAAATCCTGGCTTGTTGGTGGTTCTTGAGGACAGAACATGACTGTGATGGGAGTGGGTAACGAGGCTATCTAATAAAGCCCGCCCCTCCCCACTTCCCAAGTTAGTGGGTCCTTTCATTCTACTGGATATAAATCAAATGTGGTCTTTCTCCCTCCTAATAGAGGTAAATGAGAATTTTAATCCTAATACAGGTATATTAGTATTTTATCTGGTAGTGTTAGGACTTGCAAACAGGGTCTGCCTTGTCGTGGCTCGCAAGCTTACAACGCTATGGCCAAAGGGTTAAACTAAATGACCCTTTTTCAAGAGAATATATAAGTATTTTACTGTGTATTTTTGTCATGTTGGATGTAGCATTGGGCTTCTCTGTCGTCTGTCTAATAAAGGTTAAGCCCTCTGGTTACCCCTGAAACCGCGGGGTCCCTGGTAGCTACATAAGCACTATAAGCCAGGGACCTGGGATAATACATGTTGAAAATAAAGTGACACCTGCTTTTTTCTGTTTTCATGTTCCCTTGGCCGTAGAACTTTAAGATTTCTTGTGTGTCAGTTTTAGGGGGGATATTCGGGTAGAAGTGCAATTATTTTGTTTGCAGGAGTTCGGCGGCTAAAGTTACCAGTAGTCCTTTAATTGTCCCCGGCGAGCAGGCATGAATTGCCGGTACGTGGGATGAATTTCACCGGAGCAACCCAGTGTCCCCCAGACTCCTGAATTTCAAGCCCAAATATCCCAAATCCATTTCCCGTATAAGTATAAGGTTCCCCAATGTGTATACTTTATTAAAGTGTACTTTATAAGGTTTTAGACATTTGCTATAATACTCTATACAGTCAGCCAGGGCATCAGCATAGACGCCGGCATGTCTGTATAGAGTCTGTAGTTCAAAGAAGAGAGGATGTCCAGAGGTGGGAAGACCATTTGGTGTGCGACGAAGGGCGAATTTCCAAGTCCGGAGAACAAAGGGCACCCTGTGGGGACACCGTTTGTATCTGCCAGACTTGGTGGATCCTGCCCAACGGGTGGCAATGAGTTAGCTGGGGAAGATACAGCTCATAGGCTTTTCTCCCATTGGCTAAATCATATTTCCCGCTCACCCGGCTTGGCATGCCTCCTCCTCTGACGTCAGCCAAAGGACGAGCCCCTATTCCTATTGGCTGGCGGGGAGGAATTCCCACACTCTGATTGGTTGCTCTTCCTACCTCCTTGCTAAGGATAGCTTAGCGGAGGGTATGTAAGGAGATGGCCGAGTCAGAGAACAAGACCATCTTGTGACTTGAGTCGATGAAGCTAGGGCGGGCTTTTCAAAGTTACTCTGTTTGAAATAGCAGAGCAACCGGCTTCGTTTGGAAGCTAGAAAAGCCCGCCTGGCAGAGACCAAGTCCCGCCTTTTGCGGCCAAGTTCTACAAATCGAAGTAGCGGCTGCGGTCAGGATTCCTTGCCAAAAACCGTTCCAGGACTACTGGGGCTAGGTCCCGGTCAGGATTTTCTGCTGAATCTCGGTCCAGGACGTCCGGAACAAGGTTCCGATCAGGGTAAGCCCTTGCAAGCGGGCGCCCTGCACCCCAGGCCCCAGTAAGTGTGTATATTTCTGTATTTTGTGTTTTGTTGTATTTCCCAGGTTTTATCCAAATAAACCTCATTTTATTTCACTGCCTTGTTTTGCCTATTGAATGATCCCAGAAATATTAATGTGTTAAATGACCTGGTCAACCGTGACACCGACTATTTTCAAAAGAGTTTTGGAAGTAGCCTGATAGCCAGGTCAACATGTGCTGAAAAGTTGGCAAGATGTTTGTAAAATTGACAAAATAAGTAACCTGTGGAGGTCTGTCTTTTTTTTTTTAAATACAAAAGAAAAACGTATATGGGCTGGTATTACAGTACGATGAAGCAGATAGGCGAAGATCTGACTGAGAGAGCAGTTTCTATATTTCAATCTCTCCTTCAGTTAAATCCATCATGATGCCTCCATAGTGCAAAGTGCATGTTTACTTAGTATAATAATAACAAACCCCTTCAGTGCACAAACATGCTTGTTACATAGTTACATAGTTACATGGTTACATAGAAGATGAGGTTGAAAAAAGACACACGTCCATCAAGTTCAACCTATGCTAAATTTAGACAACAGATACTTTATCCTATATCTATTCTTACTTATTGATCCAGAGGAAGGCAAACAAAAAACCCCAGTGAAATATCATCCAATGATATCTCATAAGGGGAAAATAAATTCCTTCCCGACTCCAAGAATTGGCAATGAGATTATTCCCTGGATCAACATCCATACCATGTATACATATTTGGTATATCCCAGTATACCTTTCCCATCTAAAAAGATGTCCAACCTTTTTTTGTATACTGTACCCTGTATACTGTATCCCTGTATACTGTACCTTTCTAAAAAGATGACCAACTTTTTTTTAACAAATCTATTGTATCTGCCATCACAGTCTCCATGGGTAATGAATTCCACATTTTACCTGCTCTTACTGTAAAGAACCTTCCCTTTGTTGCTGGTGAAATCTCCTTTCCTCCAACCTTAAGGAATGGCCCTGAGTCCTTTGTACTGCCTGTGGGATGAATAGTTCTTTTGAAAGCTCCTTGTACTGTCCCCGAATATATTTGTATATAGTTATCATATCCCCTCTTAGACGCCTCTTTTCTAATTTAAATAAATCTAATTTAGCTAGCCTCTCCTCATAAGTTAGATTGTCCATCCCCTTTATTAATTTGGTGGCTCTTCTCTGCACTCTCTCTAGTTCTATAATGTCTTTTCTAAGGAGTGGTGACCAAGGTGTGGTCTTACTAATGCTTTATAAAGGGGCATTTAAATCAATGGATTTACTTCCCTTCCATCCATTGCCCGTTTGATGCAAGATAAGATCTTGTTTGCCTTTGCAGCTACTGCATGACTTTGGGCACTATTGCTAAGCTTGCTGTCTACAAGCACTCCTAAATCTTCTCCTTCAAGGATTCCCCCAATTTATCCCCATTTAATTTGTAAGTCACCTTTTTATTCTTGCATCCCAAATGCATAACCTTACATTTATCTGTATTAAACCTCATCTGCCATTTACCTGCCCAAGTCTCCAGTCCAGTCGAGTCCAGTGCAGTCATGCTGTAGAGCAGCGGTGCGAAAACTGTGGGGCGCGACCCCCAGGGGGGGCGCGACACAGCCGACGGGGGGCGCGGGGTTTACAAAGGCCCCGCGCGCTTCCCGAAGGCACTTAAATTAAGTGCCGGGGGAGCTGCAGGGCCTCGGTAAACCTAACTTACCGTGGCTCCGGCGGCTTCCTCCCTGTGTCGCCATGGCAACGCGGCGTCAAAATGACGCTGCGAGGTCATGTGACGTTACGTTGCTATGGCAACGTGACGTCATTACGCCGGAGCGCGGGTAAGTTGGGGTTGGGAGGGGGGCGCGGGAGTGAGGGGACAGCCGGCAGGGGGGCGCAGGGAAAAAAGTTTGCGCCCCCCTGCTGTAGAGAACTGTGTGCATTGTTGCTATTACATGCAAACAAAATAACAATATTAAATTGCAATATTTGGCACTAAAAAGGGGATTGAAGCAACGCTCAGAAATATTACAATTACAAACTTACATCAGTTCATATACTTAGTACATATACAGTGCTGGATATCTTTCTTCTTTATTATTATTAATACATTATTTGTGTTATTACTTTAAGTCCATAAGCCATGCACCAGCACGGTTCAAAAGTGTGGTATCCTCTGAACAGCTGCAGTCATTGTTTCTAGTTAAGATGTAGATATTGATTTTTAGCATTCATTTGTTTTTCTTAATTAAATACAGATAATAGTTTTCCACTTTGGCGCTTTCTTTTGGGGGATACTGTAAGCCCATCACTGCTTTCTATACCACTTTGCCCTGCCCTTAGCTAAATGATTCTATTTTAATTTACATAGCACCGAAAATGTGAGCAGCACTTTACAGAGATACAAGAGATAATACATGGAAGGAGAAGTGCGCACTACAATAAATAGTCAATAATAATTGTCAAATATTGGGTGAAAAGAGTGCCGACCGGAAATACTTGCAGACGGAGTCAGGGATTCTGACATTGTGGTAATCGGACAATCGATGGACCCTGACATCTTTCAAAATTCACTTCAGGCAGTTATTTCCTGTAGTCTATGCATTTTGTGTCACTATTAAAGGAGCAATTGATACGCTTACATTTTTTTTACATAGGTTTGAAGCAGGGGGTCTCTGGAGCTGAACCCCGTTAATTTAAGCTCCGGGGCCCCCCTCGCCCCCAAGATACAGACCTCCAAAGGGGGGGCCGGTATCTCGACAAAGTTTAAAGCTCTCGCGTCTCGCGGGCCAATAGGAATCTGAACCTGATGATGTCACGGCTTCCTATTGGCCCACAGGGTGCGGGAGCTTTGAAAGTCTGCCATGACATGAACCCTGCTAGGTGAGTGGCTACCGGCACCCCCTATGGAGGAAGGAAACTCTGGAAGTAGGGGGTCCCTGGAGATGAAATTAATCGGGTTCAACTCCGGAGATCCCCTGCTTCAATCTTGTGTTAAAAATAAAAATTCACCCTCTTGGACTGTTTGGTCCAGTGTTATTGAAATACCTGTTAAACGTATATACAAATATATCAATGTACAGAGCTAAGTGTAAGAATGGCAGTCCTTCAAATGGTTATAAACAATATGGAAGAGTTTGGGAATCCCTGATCCAAGAACATTTTGATGGTTTTCCCTAGAATCTAGATAGGATACAGTATGCATGTTCTTGCTTGATCTTCAAATATTCACTGTAAAAGTTACACATCTGCCTGAGTAGCTTTCTTACTATATTGCAAATATTAACAATAAATAGGCCCAGAGGCCATATTTACTAAGCAGTGTTATTTCATAAAACACCTTCTGATGCCGGAAGACAGATTAATTTCAATGGGACATAAGATGTCTAATGGAATAACATTGCTTACTACATTTGGGCCTATATGTATTAATATAATAATAATAATAATAATTTTAGTTCATATAGCGCTTTTCTCCCAATGGGACACAAACCGCTTCACAATTACAACATAGTGTGCGGTACACAGCACATAGGATTGTTACAGACACAGTCCCTGATAGAACTTACAATCTATGTTTTTTTGGTGCCCGAGGCACAGGGAGATAAAGTGACGTGCCCAAGGTCACGAGGAGCTGACACCAGGATTTGAAGCAGGCTCCCCTGCTTCCAACACAGTGTCGTTGTTATCAGTCAGTGTTTACTCACAGAGCCGCTTTTTCATATACAGTATTTGTATTCCAAGAACTACACTTCTAGATTTGTTTAAGTTTCCCTCAAAGAACATTTGGGAAATTCTAGCTCTTTGCACTGTCTACACAATATACAGAATGTAAACACACATGTAGCTGTAACTGTTGATTCTGCGTGTTGTTTATCTGTAATGTATTTATAGTTCGTTACAAAGAGCCCCTAGGCCTGTACAATAATCTTCAGGTGCTAGCAGTAAAAACATCCACCTAGAGGAATTCAGTGGGTACAACTAAACAACAAGCTTTGTACATATTGCATTTAATATTGCTTCCAGTATATATGAGTTGACAATACACTTTATTCATTTGAGGCATAGTTTTCAGTAGCCTTTTTGTTTAAATGTGTATTGCATCCATATTTAAAGAGAGCAAGATGCATAACTCAATGCATTATTCCTGATAAGAGTTTTTAATCAAATGTATCAGCCGGTACAGTGCTAGGTAGAATTCTTTATTTGGTAAAGTTTACTGTCTATGCAGTTTTTGCTTCTATTTTCAGAATAAGGTCTGATTCACAGATTCCTGGAAAATAATTGTATTTTGTTAAAAACTCTTAAAATGCAGTGTGATTCAGCACCTAGAGACATTACTAATATTAGTTATACATGAGGTTTTTTTTGTAGGCAAGTTAAAACTGCAGTTCAAGCTGTCGTTTTGAAATGTTGTATTTTTTTTTCATTCAATATGTGCACAAATAATCTACACATTGGCAAGTGATTGGCTAAATTGCTGATCGATCCGTTCTCCTGTAATCGATCGCTGAAGCTTCGGCTCTGGGTCACTAAATGCATCCTGGGTCCTGTTCTGCTACGCTGACAGCCAAAGTTATGTGAGGAAGATCATGTGACCAGGCAGACACTAGATTCAATTGGTTCACTGCTAGAGAGGGCAGGGCTCAAATAGGTGATGCTGTTTCAGAAGGGGAAGGGGATGTGACTTTGTAAATGGTTGCTATAGCAACAAAAATGATTATTACGTTAGAAAACATTAAAAATGTCTTTAAAATTGTTTATTTTTTTAAAAGCTGCAAGTATTTTCTCATAGTGCAGAACAGATTTATTAAAAAAAAAACACACAAACGTAGGATATTGCTTGAACTGCAGCTTTAAACATGCAAAGGGTTCTGGGAAAGGACATTTGTTGGCAGTAATTCCTATAAAAAAAACATGTGTTAAACTATTAGTTTATCTCAAGGACAAAACAATCTATCATAAATAATGTAAAGGGTGAAATTCAAGTTGTTTTTACTCTGCTCAGTTATATTTTGTTACATGCAAATGTATTATTATTATTATTATTATTAGACGACAAAGAAGCCCAATGCTACACCCAACATGACAGAAATACACAGTAAAATACTTATATATTCTCTTGAAAAAGGGTCATTTAGTTTAACCCTTTGGCCAAAGGGGTTCCCAAAAAGAGCTTGCTGGGGTTTTGTGTTTTGTTATTATTATTATTATTATTATTAATAAAGCTGGTTGCCCTTTTCCCACATTGCATCATTATAGCAATGCACTAATTGCCATCTCGGGAAGAGACAGAGAAATTGTGTTTTTGTAGGCAACACTGTTGTATAATCTGATATCTGTACAGTCTAAATACTCTGTTTTGCGCATTGTACTGCAGGGCTTTATAGTAGCAAAGGGTTAAAAGTGAAGAGCAAATGCACTTTCGAAAGGTATTACCTTTAGGATAACTTCAATGCCAACACCACTTTAAGTAAAGAATCCTACTGTTATATAAACCCCACATCTCTCACAATGAGTTATATTTCTACGGGTTCAGGACTTTATATTAACCAATCCTGCTTTATCAGACCCAAATCAGGTCTACCCAGAGCAGCCTGGGAGATGTTTGAAAGGAGCTGTGTCTGACACATTATCCTGGATTCGATTGTATCGCTGGAAATGTACTTAAGGGTTAGTTGGGATCACATGCGAGAAACAGAAAACCCCACAGGTTCCAGCACGAATCCTATTGCTTCACAGCCGGATATCCTTGGAGATTAAATGGGGAAGCTTTCCGATCCCTCTTTGGTTAACTTATTGTATTGTGTGAATAAGTCTTAGATGCTGTACTACCTTTCCGCAAGATCTTGCTTTTTATTCCCTGTGGTTTTCTGCAAAAGCCATTTGTTATTGCGATGGAGGCAGCTTGGTGGAGAGTTAAAACGTGTGGGAGGCCTTATGAACCCCTTAGTTGCTGGAAAGGGCGGTATTTGAATCAGCATAGGATGCACTTAAAGGGACAGTCCCATCTGGGACCAAATATATTAATAACAGTGGTATTAAGGTGTTTTTTTTTTTTTTTTTAACATAAAATATTTTTTTGTAGTTAGTTAGTGAACATCTTTATTGGCTCTCCGATAAAGACAGGATGGGACAAGGGTAAAGAAAACACTTGATCAACAAACACTTCCTCATTCAAGGGAAATGCAAGTTGTAATTAATTTCCAAAATAACAAAAACAGCCAAATATTTGCTATTAGCATGGTTAGATTTGTCTGAGACAGGCAATTAGATTGTTATAATTATTTTATAAGAAGGTTGTCCTTCCATCTCACTGTTCTCCAGACACCACAAACTAGTTTGAGCTTTTTAAGGGTTATTTATGTCTGCAAATTACAGCTCAACCCCGCTATAACGCGATCCGTTACAACGTGGATCCACTTATAACGCGATGCAAGCGTGGCTCCCAATTTTCGTATTTATGAATACTTTACAACACGATTATTTATATCTTAAATACTTTATTGTGCAATGCATACAATTGTACATTATTTCTAACGTGATCCGCTTATAATGCGATGTGATTCTTTGGACCCCAAGCACAGCGTTATAAGGGGGCTGAGCTGTATATGGTGACCTGACCTGTGCACATTGACATGCTTATTCAAAATGAAATTATTTAGGAAAGCACTCAGCCAAGTCACATCTTATCCACTGTAGTGACAATTTACATGTCTTAAGTGGCCTTTAATTTTTCAACCTCAATGCCATACCCTCACATTATATTAACTAAATCAATAGCGGAACCAGTGGTTTTATTGGCTTAAAAAAACTATTGGCACTTTACAAACAAATGCTGAATTTGTTAAACATTGCAGAAAACCTATTTATGCTACATTTGAGAAAGATTTGTACAGCGAGAGTGGCCTTCACCCTTCCCGCCTGTAGCACCACACTTCAGCCACAGACCAGAACGCGCCACCATGGGAAACGCATGATACATATTTAAAACTATAATGGATACAGTATTTCCCATGGCAGAAAACTGCTGGCATCTGCTATGTCTCCTGAACCTGATACACCTATTCAATAACTCCCCCCCCACCGCTGGAGAAGATTTTAGTTTTATTCATTTAATTGGAGTTGATCTCTTCCCAGCGCAGGGAAGATGTCCCCACGGAATATTGAATGGTAGCGCCCATGTGTATGGCAGTTAACAGGCCGTTAACGCTGCATTATCAGCTTCTCACCATACGGAATAGGGAGGATTGGGTCAAGTCACTAAAGGGAGACAGCTATTATTGGTAGTTAATGTCCGTTCAAATGAATGACCGTTACCCACTGACGACGGGTTTCTCTCGTTAGTTAATACGCTCCAGAGCCTCATAAAACCATTAATGATAAAAACGAGTTCGACGCTTTCCAATTAGTGAGCTGCATAGAGCACAACAAAAGAGAAAGACTTGGCAGGACTGCTAATCGTCAATATGTTGCTGTCCAGCAGCCGTGGGGTTAAGTCCCAGAAACAAACAAAACAAGAGCTGGGAGGGGGACAGAACAGCCTGGTCCCTGAAAGATCATTTTCTGGGAAAAGATTTTTCTTGGCAAGCTCCAATCAATATTTCTCTTCCTGGCCGGCCTTTGGAATGACTCCCCAGAGGGACAGACAGGCCTTTAGGGACAGTGCATCCAAATTAATTTCCTGTCTTCAAGGTTCACAGGGCTGCAGGCCTGTCCAGGGAGCCCAGGGACTGTATCCAAAGAAGAGCACTTATCACAAAACAAAGGAAGCAACGTTTTAAACTGATTAAACCAGGTGGTGTGTACATGTGCACATATGTAGGGGATTTGGCCGATGTCTGTATTTTCGGTTTTTTTTTGAGCAGCATTGCAGAGTAAGGAGGTTATTTATCAAAATAATTCTGCTTGCAAAATTAGTTTTGCCCCAAACTGATCAAGGGAAAGTAATGCAATAAAACTCCACATGAAAAAAACTCGATGATTTGTTGTTTGTTCTTCCTATGTACTGGTGATAGATAGTCCTAACACTATGTTTTGATCAAAGCGTCACCATGTATCTGTCATCATAACTCTGTGCCCACGACATCCCCGAAAACGAGAGGTAACTCTCAATGTATTACTTCCTGGTAAAACATTTTATAAATAAATAAAAATATCTATAGGACACATTCCATGTACAATATAGAAGCGTCAAGCGTGTGCCTCCAGTAACACAAATTATGTTACAATTATTTATTGAGTGTTTAATAATGATCTAACGATTAAGTGGGATAAAGGGGTAGATGCACAGGATGACAATGCTGAGTTAAGTGGTTTTTAACAAGTGCTTTTCACTTAATCTGATTTTTTTCTTGTTATGGCCTGAAATAATGAAGGCATTAGATTTATCATTAAAAAATGTCAATGACAGTGTACGCAGCGTTGTACATAGAAGTTTGCAGGCACAATGACAGTGTACGCAGCGTTGTACATAGTAGTTTGCAGGCACAATGAGAGTGTACGCAGCGTTGTACATAGTAGTTTGCAGGCACAATGACAGTGTACGCAGCGTTGTACATAGTAGTTTGCAGGCACAATGAGAGTGTACGCAGCGTTGTACATAGAAGTTTGCAGGCACAATGACAGTGTATGCAGCGTTGTACATAGTAGTTTGCAGGCACAATGACAGTGTATGCAGCGTTGTACATAGAAGTTTGCAGGCACAATGACAGTGTACGCAGCGTTGTACATAGTAGTTTGCAGGCACAATGACAGTGTACGCAACGTTGTACATAGTAGTTTGCAGGCACAATGACAATGTATGCAGGGTTGAACATAGTAGTTTGCAGGCACAATGACAGTGTACGCAGTGTTGTACATAGTAGTTTGCAGGCACAATGACAGTGTACGCAGCGTTGTACATAGAAGTTTGCAGGCACAATGACAGTGTACGCAGCTTTGTATATAGAAGTTTGCAGGCACAATGACAGTGTACGCAGCGTTGTACATAGAAGTTTGCAGGCACAATGACAGTGTACGCAGCGTTGTACATAGAAGTTTGCAGGCACAATGACAGTGTACGCAGCGTTGTACATAGAAGTTTGCAGGCACAATGACAGTGTACGCAGCTTTGTATATAGAAGTTTGCAGGCACAATGACAGTGTACGCAGCGTTGTACATAGAAGTTTGCAGGCACAATGACAGTGTACGCAGCTTTGTATATAGAAGTTTGCAGGCACAATGACAGTGTACGCAGCGTTGTACATAGAAGTTTGCAGGCACAATGACAGTGTATGCAGCGTTGTATATAGAAGTTTGCAGGCACAATGACAGTGTACGCAGCTTTGTACATAGTAGTTTGCAGGCACAATGACAGTGTAAGCAGCGTTGTACATAGTAGTTTGCAGGCACAATGACAGTGTACGCAGCGTTGTATATAGAAGTTTGCAGGCACAATGACAGTATATGCAGCGTTGTACATAGTCGTTTGCAGGCACAATGACAGTGTACGCAGCGTTGTACATAGAAGTTTGCAGGCACAATGACAGTGTACGCAGCGTTGTACATAGAAGTTTGCAGGCACAATGACAGTGTAAGCAGCGTTGTACATAGTAGTTTGCAGGCACAATGACAGTGTACGCAGCGTTGTACATAGACGTTTGCAGGCACAATGACAGTGTACGCAGCGTTGTACATAGAAGTTTGCAGGCACAATGACAGTGTACGCAGCGTTGTACATAGTAGTTTGCAGGCACAATGACAGTGTACGCAGCGTTGTACATAGAAGTTTGCAGGCACAATGACAGTGTACGCAGCGTTGTACATAGAAGTTTTCAGGCACAATGACAGTGTACGCAGCGTTGTACATAGTAGTTTGCAGGCACAATGACAGTGTACGCAGCGTTGTACATAGAAGTTTGCAGGCACAATGACAGTGTACGCAGCTTTGTATATAGAAGTTTGCAGGCACAATGACAGTGTACGCAGCGTTGTACATAGAAGTTTGCAGGCACAATGACAGTGTACGCAGCGTTGTACATAGTAGTTTGCAGGCACAATGACAGTGTACGCAGCGTTGTACATAGAAGTTTGCAGGCACAATGACAGTGTACGCAGCGTTGTACATAGTAGTTTGCAGGCACAATGACAGTGTACGCAGCGTTGTACATAGTAGTTTGCAGGCACAATGACAGTGTATGCAGCGTTGTACATAGTAGTTTGCAGGCACAATGACAGTGTACGCAGCGTTGTACATAGTAGTTTGCAGGCACAATGACAGTGTACGCAGCGTTGTACATAGTAGTTTGCAGGCACAATGACAGTGTATGCAGCGTTGTACATAGTAGTTTGCAGGCACAATGACAGTGTACGCAGCGTTGTACATAGTAGTTTGCAGGCACAATGACAGTGTACGCAGCGTTGTACATAGAAGTTTGCAGGCACAATGACAGTGTACGCAGCGTTGTACATAGAAGTTTGCAGGCACAATGACAGTGTACGCAGAGTTGTACATAGAAGTTTGCAGGCACAATGACAGTGTACGCAGCTTTGTACATAGTAGTTTGCAGGCACAATGACAGTGTACGCAGCGTTGTACATAGTAGTTTGCAGGCACAATGACAGTGTACGCAGCTTTGTACATAGTAGTTTGCAGGCACGATGACAGTGTACGCAGCGTTGTACATAGAAGTTTGCAGGCACAATGACAGTGTACGCAGCGTTGTACATAGTAGTTTGCAGGCACAATGACAGTATACGCAGCGTTGTACATATAAGTTTGCATGCATAAGAGCACTTGCCCTGTAGACTTTGCAATCGAATGTTGGTGCCTACGGCACTTGTTCCAGAATAACTATACGAGGGCTTTTCAATTCGTTTTCAAAAAGGGACAATTAAGAAAGAATAGGTTAGCCAGAAAAGTATTATAATATAAACTTATTTACATTAAACAAGTCTTGAAAACCAGTATACCTCAAATACAGAATACCAGTGGGAACATATTACAAACATGTTTAACATCACAAATGATGAATATCTTAGCTGAAAATGAGATCAGTGGGAAGAATTACACTTAACTTAAAGCAGCAGTACTAATTTTCTCTCTCCTTTACATATACCTGAACAGTGGGTCTCCTGGAATCAATACATCGCCCCCCCACACACACCTCTAAGGGCCCCTAATACCTGAGGTATTTGTAGGTTTTTTTATGACTGCGTGACAAAGAAAAAAATTAAAAAATATGGCCACGGGTTCACCAGTATAACAAGTATTTTTGTCCACTGGAGAAACAATTTATATTTCGGGCGCCTTCCTGGTTCAGGTAATGTAAAAAACAAATACCACCCAATAAAATGAGCAGCACAAATAGGTCAAGAATAATTGTAGATAGCATAAAAGGCTTATTAAAAAAAGCAAAACTAGATTTTCTTTTTTTTTCTTCCAACAAAACGTTTTTATTGGGACATGGTACAGGTCAAACATTGTCTAACAACCCATTGTCATACATTAGTGACCACGTTCCCGTTTTCTTTATTTATTTCCATACTGGACAAATTATAACGTACAGGGGGAGACGACAGACATATGAGACAAACAGGACGAACGCAGGGGGGGGGGGGAAGGGGGCGGGGGAGGGGTTGAGGCCGGGCGAGGGGCATCTCCTGGTTGTGTTCTTCGACAGCCGATATCATCCCTATGCAGCGTGAAGCCTCCCTTGGAAACCCTAGTATCATCTTACGTCTTCCCTATCAGTACCCCTTTCCGTTCCTGTCAGTGTCGCTACTTTGCGGAGAATGCATTTCTATCTATTAAAGCAGGATATTGGTGGCATTCACCCCAGGGATGTCCGAATGATCTAGCCATGGGGCCCAGATTTTTAGAAAGTTTATGCCGGTGTCATTGACCAGACTCGTCAATTGCTCCATCCGGCAAACATACCAAATCCTGTTCCGAATTTTCATCATTGTGGGTAAATCTGGTTGCTTCCACAGTGCTGCGAGTTCGCACCTCATGGCTGTTGCAAAATGTGCAATCAGTTTTTGTGTCGGTCTGCTTAGCCCCCGAGTGCGCCTGCCCAGCAGGAACAGCCAGGGGTCCAAGGGGACCGGTTGTCCGAGAATCCTCTGTAGCCAATCTTGGATTTCCTCTCATAAAGGAGCCACTTTGGTGCATCCCCACAGCATGTGCAGCAAGTCTGCATGTTCCCCGCATTGTTTGGGGCACAATGGGGGGTAATCTTTTACAAACTTTGCTAATCGCATTGGGGTAAGATACCACCTCAATAGAACCTTATATGCATTCTCCTTCAAGGTTGTGCATATCGAGCTTTTGGCTGCCGCCAGCACTATTGAGTCCCAGTCTTCGTCCTCTAGTGTCTCCCCTAAGTCCGATTCCCATGCGTTTCTATAACTCAGTTTAGTGTTGTCGTCGGTTCCAGGGCAGACCACCTCTCTGTATATCCTAGAAGTAAGTCCCGGGGTGTCCGTACCTCTCGAACACAGCTGCTCAAAATTTGTATGCCGAGGGCGCTTAGGGATCTTGTTATAGAATGCTCTTATCTGGAGGTATCTAAAAAATTCAGAATTTGGTATCCCGCTTTCAGATTTAATTTGGTCAAAGGATTTTAACAGTGGACTGCCCTCCAGATGTAATAATTTCGTGAGGTCGTTTGTTTGTCAGGCCCCTAAGTTCCTACTCGGCAGGCCCGGAGCGAAATCAGGGTTCCCTACAAACGGGGTCATGAATGTGTGCTGGGTGGTAAGAGCACATCTATATCTGGTGTCCTCCCAAACTGCCAACGAGCTCCTCAGTGCCGCCAGAGGCCAGTTGGCATGTGCCATTGTACAATTTGAGTTAATTGGGCCGCTCTGAAATATGCCAGCAAGCAAGGTACCCCTAGTCCTCCTCTTACTGTTGGTCTAATTAGCGTACTAGATTTGATGCGTGGTTTTTTATTACCATAGACAAATTTCACCATGGAGGACTGTAACCGGAGGATGTCATCCCTGGCCACCTGTACCGGGAGGGTCTGAAAAAGGTATAGGATTCTGGGAAGGAGGTTCATCTTGAGGCTCTGCATCCTGCCGATCCATGAAATTGCATAGCCTGACCAGAGCCTGAGATCCTCCGTCAGAGTCCTAATCAGTCTCGGGTAATTGGCTTTATATAAGGCGCTATAGTCTTTGGTAATATTTACCCCGAGATATTTAATAGAGGAGGCTTGCCATTTAAAGTTAAAATTTAGTTCGATCAATTTTTCAGTGACCTTTGGCAGGTTTAGGTTTAGAGCTTCTGATTTGGTTTGGTTAATTTTGAAACCCGAAATCTTATTAAATTCATCCAGCAAGCTGAAGACATTTGGCAGAGAGGTAAGGGGCTTTGACAGCATTAGAATGATGTCATCTGCATACAGGGCCACTTTGTGTGACTGATCTTGGATTTGGATTCCTGTTATGTCTGGGCTGTTACGGATATGTGCCGCCAAGGGCTCTATGCATAATGCGAAAATAAGTGGGGACAGGGGGCACCCCTGTCTGGTGCCACTCCGTATCGGGAATTCTTCCGAAGGGAAGCCCTGGTGTCTGACCCTCGCCTTCGGTTCTCGATAGAGAGCTAGAATGGCGCCCAACATTCTCCCTCCTATGCCAAACTCCCCAAGCGTCTCTTTAAGGTAGGGCCAATCAATTCGGTCAAAGGCTTTTTCGGCATCTAAACTAAGTGCCATAGACGGGATATTGTGTCGTTGCGCTAAATCAATTAAGTCTATGATCCGTCTAGTGTTATCTGCCGCACTACATTTTCTTTTAAGTAAAATACTTTGTATCAGATTACATTTCTTAGCCCTTTATTTTATACCCAATATATCTATGGCTCCCTTAGAACCTGTCCTGGTTGAGCCTCTTAGAAAATTTCTAATTTTTTAGAAAGAAGAGATGGGCCATGGGCCACTTATAGGGGGTAGTTCTATATAGTTCTATATAGTTCTATATTGTATGAGGCGGCCTTTTGGGGAAAAAACGTATAGACTTAACTGGGGATTTATAGAGAAAAACAGCCAGAACGGCCACTTTGGACAATATAGAAAAAGGCCATGATAAAATGTGGCACCGAAGCCTTAAATCCTAATCTATACTATATCAGATACTAGCAATTAATTATGTGAACAAAACAATTTCTATTTCAAGCATTACTAATAAAAGATGTTTAAACCAGTGATGCTTTTGCAAGGATAAAACATCCAGAACCCTAAGCAAATAAAAATGGACTAATATATAAGTAACACTAAATAATCCAACAATTAATGGATCCCTTCCTCCTAGTTTTCTAGCCCGAGCTAATGAGGTCAGAATCACTATATGACGTTTTCCTGTTAACCTAAAAAATTGCCATGCAGTGTGTAATTAATTATTGTATCCTACATTATCTACTTCCAATGTAAGAACTGTGTTTATCAAGCTTTATACATTGGACACATGTTATAGGCAGACAGGATTTACCCCAGTTCAAACCCAGCATTTTTTCACATTAAAAAAAAAAGCCGAAAATTGTAAGAAATTATGGCAAGGGATATAGACTTTGACATATCCCACTGACATAAGTGTGTCAGCTTTCTCTTACTCTTGCTTCATATGATTAATCAGATCCACATCAGCTCCAGCAAGCGCGACCTGAGAAATGCCTCAGAAGAGCTGTTTGACACATTTTTTCTAGAATCGACTGTATCTCTGGAAATGTACTTAAGGGCTAGTCAGGATTCACATATTATGTATCACTCGCTGGGGGAAAGTAACAGAAGTCTGTGCAAAGTACCTGGTGTTTTGACGAAAGAGTACGCTTATTGCAGATGATACTTTAAGATTTTGCGTGGCAGAAAGCTCAATCTGAAAGCCCTCACTATTTGTAAGAGTTTGATTGACATACTACCCATGCGCTAGCTGGGGCATGTGCTATCATGTAAGCAGAAGTTTTAGACGCTGGAATTTCATCACACGTTTCAGTCACAAAATTCTCATCACATGGTGCAGGCAACACCTACCCCCAGCACCTCACCACAACACTGCCAATACTGTTTTTTTTCCCCTCCCCTGGGAATTTTAAATGGCTGCTGCCATTCCCATATATTAAGCACACAGAGGTTGCTGTGACAGTCCCATAATGTAATGAGAGTGAAATTAAGAGAAGAAAAAAAGAAAAGAAAGTTTTCAGAAAACACAAGAACAAGGAAACAGCTAATCAGAGCACACACAAGTTAAATTGCTGCTTTAAATGTATGTACGTTATTTGACACCTTAATTTCATGTTTTAATCAGTATAAACATATAGATAAATTGAAATTATTTTTAACATTTTGTTTGCCAGATTTGCATAGCCTCCCGTCCCAGTGTCACTCACTCCTCTTCCCCTTGACTAGTACAGATGTAGGTTCACCTAGTTTCCTCAGTTAAACTCTACCAGTATACCGCTGTCAGAAAAAAGGACAATGGATATCCCATAGCAATTCATTTGCTGAGTCCCCCGCCATCTAGGGAGAAGGAGCGGCTCAGTGAGTAGCAGTGAATTTACGGCGCCAGTGGGCAGAGACACTGACTGTAAAACAATGACAGTAAACGGCGCTAATGGCCTTTCGGCAGGGTTTTGAACTCGCCATATTTTTGCCGCCGAGTTGCTCTCACGGTATGCAGGAAGGCCTGAATATCTGTGAGCGCAGCCTGAGCAAACATGGCGAGCTGTCGACGGCGAGATGACCTACCCTGCCGAGAATGACTCCCCCGCCGAGATCTGTCTGCTGCAGCAGCGAGATCCGCCTCCGTCAGCGAGAATGTTGGCGTCTGAAAAATATTTTTACATTTACATTTTATTAATAGTGTAGATGAGCAGGGGGTGTCTGGAGTTGAACCGCGTTGGTTTGAGGTCCAGGGACCCCCTGCTTCCCGATATACAGGCCCCGTTATGGGGTGCCGTTATCTCCTATGTTTTGTGATGTCCCGATCACATGACCGTGGGATCTAAACAAAGCATAACGGGGTTTGTATCTCGGGAAACAGAGGGTCCCTGGACCTAAAACCAACGTGGTTCTGCTCCGGAGACCCCTTGCACATCTACACTATTAATAACATTTAAATGTACAAATATTTATTAAGCACAAAATACACCACCCCCCATAATGTAAAACCATGATGTATTTTTTAACATACAGGATTCATACCCCAGGCCTATGGAAGTCCCTGGTGGGCCCGACGGGTGTCCGCAGGCCCCACAGTGCACCAGAGGGGGGTGCCCTCAGGGTCTGGGGGTCTCTGGGTGGTCCCCGCTAGGCACCGTGGGCCTCCAGGTGGTCCCCGTGGGTCACCATGGGCCCCAAAGGGGGGTCCACAGGTGGGCCCGCGGGTGCCTGGGGGTCCCCGGTCAGCTCCACAGGTGTCTGAGCACCCTCGGGTGACTCCCATGAGGGTCTGGGGCTCTCGGGTGGTCCCTGCGTGTTCGCGAGGCTCCACAAAACTTCAAAAAACACCGCTAAGGTAATGAAGGGGTTAAGTCCACCATCAACCCCCTCCCCCCCCCCCTCGTAAGGCCTAAACACCCACTAAGGGCCAAATACCCCCTTAACCCACCCCCGCTACCCACAATAAGCCTGGCACGGGTGGTTAACCCCTTCATTGCTTTAGCGGTTAGCCGCTAAGGTAATGAAGTGGGCTGTAAATGCATTTTTCCTGCATCGGATGCATGCCTTGGGGCGCGGGGGCTGATATTAATGGGTATCAGCTCTGGAGACCCCCGGTATCAATCCCATGCAGGAAAAGGGCCTGATTTTTTCTAAGTCCCGTTTCGCCGCTCAGCCCCAGCTTCTTGCCAACTTTTTGTGGCGGGGCAATTTTGAGAAACATTCTCCATTCTAGAGCGGCGATCAGCAGCGAGATGCTGATCGGGGCTACTAGAATACAGAGAGTTTGAAAGCTGGTGATGATTGGCGAGATAGGGCTTATCGCCAAGCGTGCAGCGGATTTTTTTGGTGCCAAACCCCACCAGAGATTTGTTTATCTCACCAGCTTAACGGGGTTTACTGAATCGCAGTAGGCATTTTTGCCAAAAAACTGGCGAGATAGTCCTTATCGCCGTTTACTGCATGAGGTCCTGAGTCTGAATCAGGGGAACCTGGTTCAATTCCCAGTGTCGGCTCCTTGTCGCTTTGGACGAGTCACTTTTTCTCCCTGTGCCTCATGCACCAAAATCATAGATTGCAAGATCATCTGGGCTGCTTTGTTCTGCGCACTGTACTGTAACTGTGACACGCTTTGAGTCCCATTGGGAGAAAAGCGCTATATGAAATAAAGTTATTATTATGAGATAAATGTATTATAACTTAGATTGGAAGCTATGAGGGGCCAGCAATGATGTGCAGGCCCTTCTAGCAGAGAAAAGGAAGACCTCTCCAACAGCACTAGAGATAACAGTATCAGAAACACCTATCACACATATCCTGTACCAGAGCACAGCTGGCAGCAAGGCATTTTCCCACCTGACTCCTGCTCTAAGGTCATGACCTTAAAGCAAGAGTCAGGTTTTTTTTTATGACATGGCTCACAGGATCAAACTTGTCACAGATAAAAGTGACACTTAAACATGTAAAACTGCTTTACTCTAAAACAGGATAGAAGAGACAGTTAATTAACTGAAGATTATTAGCTTGAAAGGCAGCCTTGAAGCAAAGTGCTTGTAAGAGTCACTCTACCCCAGTGCCCAGGTTCACTGTCCCTCTACTCACCTCATTATGCTTTGCGGGGAAAAACAAATGATGTAAGCTCTTCGGGGCAGGGATTTCCTTTCCTATTGTCTGATTTTGCACACTTATTGTATAATTATACTTCCCCGTACTGTATTCTTTGTGAAGCGCTGAGTACACTTTTGGCACTATATAAATAAAGATGTACATACATGTCATTTTAAAGTGTGCACTGGCGCAAGATTTTCCATTGCAATTTATAAGAACTAGAAAACTGCATCCCCGTATTTACAACGTAATATTGACACATTGTAAATTTATTTTCGTGTGTGTAGCCCTGTTTCCTATTGAATACAGTGCGCTACCAATGCTGTTCAACCTGTTGGCTCGCAGGGCCTAAGCCTCCGCCACGGAGAGCCTGGGGCAACACATATGAATACCAATAACCTTTTACCACGTGCAGCGCCTCCACCTGTGATGGCTCCCAGCAGAGTGGAAGTTGTTCCTCACAGGACAATAATGTAATACAATACACACAGCATATAAAGTAACCAATGACTTTACTAATGGCAACCATAACCTTGCATGTAAGCAAACAGGTGTCCCTCCGTATAGGAGACACTATACTACTGCGTCTCGCAGGACGCGACCCCTTCACCGTGTATCACACCGTGTCCAGTTCCCCACACCACAATTCCCCCCACCCCCCAACGTAGGGTATGTGTGTATGTGTGACTGCGTAGCCACTATGTTCTGATATTATAGTTGGTGCACTTATTGAGGTTACCTGCCGAGCGCTCCAGCGCTCGGGTCTGCAAAGGAACTTCACAAAGGATCCGCCGATGAAGTCACTCCAGGGATACCTTTCCGGGGCGATCCCACTCGGTTGGCGACAGTCTCTGCTGGCTGAGGTCTGAGCCCAAACCTCCGGTATCGTACCGCGACAGTCCCTGGGTGTACCAACTCTCCTACTGGTACTAAAGGGGTCTGGTTCCTATCTTATGGCCGGTCCCTATGTCCGCTTCACTCACGGTGACTCAGGGCCTAACTGGGCCGGGGGTATGTGGCCTAGTGTAGGGGCTACTGGCCACCCTGCACGCAGAGCTCCTTCTCCTTCCTCCTCCGGATCAGCTCTACCCAATGTGCTCCCCTGCGCAACCTCCTAACCCCTCCTTCCGTGAATCCACCCGCCCTAGAGGCTCCCTGGCGTCACCTGGTCTCGCTAAGGCTCCTGGGACTCGTAGTCCCGTGCGCTCCACCCTATAGGAGTAGCTCCTGTTTCGCGGGCTCTCACAACCCCTTACTGCGCATGCGCGACCTCTGCTCTCACCACCTCCACGGCCTCACCGCGCATGCGTGAACACCAAACATGGCGGCGCCCTACTTGCTCGGGTCTCTGCAGAGCCTCCGATGTACCGAAGCACTCCCTGCACGCACTGCAACCTCCCTATTCTCCCAGCATACGGAGACAAGGGTAAGCCTGGGGGACCTGGCTACATGTGTAAAGTTAGTAATTAGATATACTGTACTTTCAGTTTCTCACTAGTTGGATATTAACCCCTTACATTGTCAGGAGGCCTGCAATGGAAAGTAAAGTGAAAAATGGATTACTACCTTAAAATGCGGGTAGATCTGGTCCTAAGAGCTTCTTTAGAATAACCATGCAGAGGTTTTCGGGTTATTTGCAATTTTGGAGCAAAAGTGAAGCAAATAGTTTAATCTTCATCTTGCCCCTGCATGCATCAATGTATCAATGTATCAAGTAGCTTGTTTAACTTTTTTGCCCTGTGTGCATCAAATAGTAATGTCCCATGGAATTATAGTGACTGGGGCACATGACTGCAGTGACGACTGCGGTAAGGGTAATGGCTAACTGCATCTACTGCACCGAGGTGACGACTTGGTCAACTAGCAGAGAGTTTGACGAGCTTCGTGAGGCACACACACTGGTTGTATTGTATTGTATGTCTTTATTTGTATAGCGCCATTAATGTACATAGCGCTTCACAGTAGTAATACACGTGGTAATCAAATAAATAACAGATAATGGGAATAAGTGCTTTAGACATAAAAGTAACATTAAGGAAGAGGAGTCCCTGCCCCGAGGAGCTTACAGACTAATTGGTAGGTAGGGAGAACGTACAGAGACAGTAGGATGGAGTTCTGGTAAGTGCATCTGCAGGGGGCCAAGCTTTATGTATCACTAGCTGAGAGACCCGGCGTTGCCCGGGATGTAAATGCGTAATACTGTAGGTAGTATTATTTATAAATCGTGGAACAATAGGTGAGTATTTGTTGAAAAGGTTGGATAATAAAATTGAAAAGAAAGATGGAATAAAATGTAATACGATGTTGTTTAAAAATGTTTTATTGTAAACACACCACAGTACAATGTATATTTTGGTGACATAACAGATGTAAAAATGTGAGGCGTGTGTCCTGCTAGGGTGTGAGGCGGCGGGTGGCACATGGGTTGTGAGTGCTGTCTGTGAGTGGGGGTCCTGCTAGGGTGTGAGGCGGCAGGTGGCGCGTGGGTTGTGAGTGCTGTCTGTGAGTCGGGGGCCTGCTAGGGTGTGAGGCGGTGGGTCAGTGATGTCAGTGCGTAGGGGCGGGAGGCAGCAGGTGTGTGTGGCGGCAGGTATGTGTCGAGTGTGGCGGGTGTCTGTTGAGTGCATGCAGCGGCTGTGAGGCGGTGGGTGAAAGGCAGAGGCGGGCGGAGTAAGGGCGGGTGAAAGGCAGAGGCGCGAAAGCAGAGGCGGGGAGGCAGGAAGGCGGGCAGGAAGGCGAAGGGTGGTGGGAAGGGGTGGAGGAGGGGGGGAAGGGGTGGAAGGGGGTGGGAGGGGGGGTAGGGGATGGGATGGGGGAAGGGGGTGGGAGAGGGGAAGGGTGTGGGAGGGGGGAAGGAAAGGGGAGAGGGGGGGTAGGGGGTGGGAGGGGGGAAGGGGGTGGGAGAGGGGAAGGGTGTGGGAGGGGGGAAGGAAAGGGGAGGAGGGGGGAGGGAAATGGGAGGAGGGGGAGGGAAAGGGGAGGAGGGGGAGGGAAAGGGGAGGAGGGGGGAGGGAAAGGAGAGGAAGGGGAGGGAAAGGGGAGGAGGGGGGAGGGAAAGGGGAGGAGGGGGGAGGGAAAGGAGAGGAGGGGGGAGGGAAAGGGGAGGAGGGGGGAGGGAAAGGGGAGGAGGGGGGAGGGAAAGGGGAGGAGGGGGAGGGAAAGGGGAGGAGGGGGAGGGAAAGGGGAGGAGGGGGGAGGGAAAGGGGAGGAGGGGGGAGGGAAAGGGGAGGAGGGGGGAGGGAAAGGGGAGGAGGGGGAGGGAAAGGGGAGGAGGGGGAGGGAAAGGGGAGGAGGAGGGGGAAGGGGAGGAGGAGGGGGGGAAGGGGAGGAGGGGGGGAAGGGGAGGAGGAGAGGAGGAGGGGGGGAGGAGGAGAGGAGGAGGAGGGGGGAAGGAGGGGGGGAAGGGGAGGAGGAGAGGAGGAGGGGGGGAAGGGGAAGAGGAGGGGGGGAAGGGGAAGAGGAGGGGGGGAAGGGGAAGAGGAGGGGGGGAAGGGGAAGAGGAGGGGGGGAAGGGGAAGAGGAGGGGGGGAAGGGGAAGGGGAAGAGGAGGGGGGGAAGGGGAAGAGGAGGGGGGGAAGGGGAAGAGGAGGGGGGAAGGGGAAGGGGAGGGGGGGAAGGGGAGGGGGGGAAGGGGAGGGGGGAAGGGGAGGGGGGGAAGGGGAGGGGGGGGAAGGGGAGGGGGGAAGGGGAGGGGGGGAGGGGGGAAGGGGAGGGGGGGAGGGGGGGAAGGGGAGAGGGGGAAGGGGAGGGGGGGAGGGGGGGAAGGGGAGGGGGGGGAGGGGGGGAAGGGGAGGGGGGGAAGGGGAGGAGGGGAAGGGGAGGAGGAGGGGGGAAGGGGAGGAGGGGAAGGGGAGGGGGGAAGGGGAGGAGGAGGGAGGGGGAAGGGGAGGGGGGGCAGGGGTGGGGGGAAGGGGAGGGGGGTGGCGGAAGGGGAGGGGGGGAAGGGGAGGAGGAGGGGGAAGGGGAGGAGGAGGGGGGAAGGGGAGGAGGAGGGGGGAAGGGGAGGAGGAGGGGAAGGAGGGGAGGAGGAGGGAGGGAAGGAGGGGAGGAGGAGGGAGGGAAGGAGGGGAGGAGGAGGGGGGGAAGGGGAGGAGGAGGGGGGTAAAAGGGGGGCGGAGGGGGTATAAAGAGAGCGGAGGGCGGGGGTATAAGGGGAGCGGAGGGCGGGGGTAAAAGGGGAGCGGAGGGCAGGGGGGGAGAAAGGGGAGCGGGGGGGAGAAAGGGGAGCGGGGGGGAGAAAGGGAAGCGGGGGGGAAGGGGAGCGGGGGGGGAAGGGGAGCGGGGGGGGGGAGGGGGGGGGGGGAGGGGGAGCGGGGGGGGAAGGGGAGCGGGGGGGGAAGGGGAGCGGGGGGGGAAGGGGAGCGGGGGGGGGGGAAAGGGGAGCGGGGGGGGAAAGGGGAGCGGGGGGGGAAAGGGGAGCAGGGGGGAAAGGGGAGCGGGGGGGGGAAAGGGGAGCAGGGGGGGGAAAGGGGAGGGGAAAGGGGAGTGGGGGGGAAGGGGAATGGGGGTGGAAGGGGAGTGGGCGGGGGAGAAGGGGAGTGGGGGAGAAGGGATGGGGGGGGGAAGGGGAGTGGGGGGGGGAAGGGGAGTGGGGGGGGGAAGTGGAGTGGGGGGGGAAGGGGAGTGGGGGGGAGAAGGGGAGTGGGGGGGGGAAGGGGTGTGGGGGGGAAGGGGAGTGTGGGACGGGGTGGAGAGCAGTGGGCATATGTATTGTCATAATTAATGTATGTGCATGTCCCCCCCCCTCCGTGCGTCCGTCCCCCTGCTGGTTTGGCTGGTGCCCCCCCCCGTTCTCCGTGACTCCCCCCCCCCTCCCCGTGACTCCCCCCCCCCGTTCCCTGTGACTCTTGGCTCGCCCCCCCCGTTCCCCGTGACTCGCGCTCCCCCCCCCCAGCGCCCGCTTGGTCCCCCGATGTGCCGTCCGGCTGAGTGAGGTGCGTGCAGGCGGCGGCAGGAAGCGCCCTGTGTGGGCCTGTGTGGGCCTGAGGTGCGAGGCTGTGCGGGTGGGCCTGAGGCGCGAGGCTGTTACTGGCGCCATAAGCTGAGGCGGGATGCGCAGTGACTTACCTGAGCGGGAGGTAGCGCCGGGGAGGTAAGGGAGCAGCTGGGGTAGGAGGGCCGCGCTTCCCGTCTGGAGCCGGTGCAGGGCGGCGCACGTGATGGGGGGGGGGGGGGGGGGCGGACAGAGGGTGAAGAGGGGGGGTGAGGGGCTCCGGAGCAGCATCGTGCGGTGGATGTTCGGGTGAGTGTGGGGGGGGGGGGGTGAGGGGCTCCGGAGCAGCATCGTACGGTGGATGTTCGGGTGAGTGTGGGGGGGGGGGGGTGAGGGGCTCCGAAGCAGCATCGTGCAGTGGATGTTCGGGTGAGTGTGGGGGGGGCTAGGGGCTCCGGAGCAGCATCGTGAGGTGGATGTTCAGCATCGTGCGGTGGGGGGGGGGGCTCCGGTGGGGGGAGGGGGGCTCCGGAGCAGCATCGTGAGGTGGCATCGTGCGTTGGATGTTGGGGGGGTGAGGGGCTCCGGAGCAGCATCGTGAGGTGGCATCGTGCGTTGGATGTTGGGGGGGGGGGGGGTGAGGGGCTCCGGAGCAGCATCGTGCGTTGGATGGTCGGCAGCGTGAGTTTTGTGTTGGGTTGAGGGGGGGGGGGGGTTGAGGTGCTCCGGAGGAGCATCGTGCTGTGGATGTATGGGTGAGGGGGGTGGGGTAGTTTTGGGTGTGCTCCGGGGATGTTCGGGTGAGGGGGGGGGGTGTGATGGAGCATCGTGCGTTGTATGTTTGGGTGAGGGGGGTTGGTGATGGGCTGCAGTAGCGGGAGAGCTGTGGCGTGCGTTCGTAGTGTGCATGAGGTTGGGGGGGGTGGTGGTGGGTGGGGGTGCATGAGGTTGAGGGGGGTGGTGGTGGAGGGGGCTGCATGAGGTTGGGGGGGGTGGTGGTGGAGGGGGGGGGTTGTAAGAGGCAGTGTTGCGCTGCTTGTTCGTGCGGTGTGTGAGGTGAATGTTGATATAGAGATTCTGTACCTGATCTGTGGTAGCAGGCGGTGAGGGTTTTGTGGGTTGAGAGGTCGCCCCAGAGCAGTGAGGATTGTCAGTGAGGGGTGGGACAGTGGGGTGAGGGGTGGGACAGTGTGGCAGTGGTGTTGGCCGAAGGCCAATGAGAATCAGTGAGGGGTGGGACAGTGTGGTGAGGGGTGGGACAGTGTTGAGGTGGAGTGACAGGCCAAAGGTGTAATGCGATTGGCCCTAGGGACACAGGGCATGCAGACAAACATACAGACATTTCAGAAATATATAGTAGATGTGTTCAAAATATCCATAGTGCTATTCATATGCTTCTTTAAGCAAGTGTGTCTTAAGGTGGGTCTTAAAGGTGGATAGAGAGGGTGCTAGTCGGGTACTGAGGGGAAGGGCATTCCAGAGGTGTGGGGCAGTCAGTGAAAAAGGTTTAAGGTGGGATATGGGCTTTAGATACAAAGGGGGTAGAAAGAAGACATCCTTGAGAAGAACGCAAGAGTCTGGATGGTGCATAGCGAGAAATTAGGGCTGAGATGTAAGGCGGGGCAGAAGAGTGTAAAGCTTTAAAAGTGAGGAGAAGAATGGAGTGTGAGATGCAGGATTTGATTGGAAGCCAGCAGAGGGATTTCATGAGGGGAGATGCTGAGACAGATCTAGGAAAGAGTAGAGTGATTCTGGCAGCAGCGTTTAGGATAGTTTGTAGGGGAGACAGGTGAGAGGCAGGAAGGCCGGACAGCAGGAGGTTACAGTAATCAAGAAGAGAGAGAATGAGGGCCTGAGTCAGAGTTTTAGCAGTCGAGCAACAGAGGAAAGGGCGTATCTTTGTTATATTGCGGAAGAAAAAGGGACAAGTTTTAGAAATGTTTTGAATGTGAGGGGCGAATGTGAGAGAGGAGTCGAGTGTGACCCCTAGGCAGCGTGCTTGCGCTACTGGGTGAATGATCGTAGTTCCAACAGTAATGTGGAAGGAGGTAGTAGGGCCAGGTTTGGGAGAAAGTATGAGGAGCTCTGTTTTAGCCATGTTGATTTTAAGGCGGCGAAGGGCCATCCAGGATGATATAGCAGAGAGACATTCAGAAACTTTGGTTTGTACAGCAGGTGTAAGGTCGGGTGTTGAAAAGTATATTTGTGTGTCGTCCACATAGAGGTGATAATTAAACCCAAAAGATGTTATTAGGTCACCTAGAGAGAGTGTGTACAGAGAAAAGAGAAGAGGTCCCAGGACAGAGCCCTGGGGTATCCCCACAGAGAGATCAATAGAGGAGGAGGAGGTGTTAGCAGAAGAGACACTGAAAGTACGATGGGAGAGGTAGGATGAGATCCAGGATAGAGCTTTGTTCCAAATACCAAGAGTATGGAGAATGTGAAGGAGAAGAGGGTGGTCCACGGTGTCAAATGCTGCAGAGAGGTCGAGTAATATGAGCAGAGTGTAATGACCTCTGTCTTTGGCAGCATGGAGGTCATCAGTTATTTTAGTGAGGGCTGGTTCCATGGAGTGAGCAGTGCGGAAGCCAGATTGTAGAGGGTCTAGGAGAGAATAGGTGTTAAGAAAATGGAGCAAGCAAGAGAATACAAGACATTCAAGGAGTTTAGATGCAAAAGGCAGGAGGGAGACAGGTCGATAGTTAGAAAGACAGGTAGGGTCAAGCTTGCTGTTTTTGAGTAATGGTATGACTGTTGCATGTTTGAAGGAGGATGGAAAGGTTCCAGAGCAGAGGGAGGAGTTAATAATGTGTGTGAGCGTAGGGATTATAGTAGGACCAAGAGGTTTTGTGAGATGGGAGGGAATGGCGTCCAGAGGGCAAATGGTAGAGGGAGAAGAGGCGATCAACAGCGACACATCCTCCTCTGAGACAGTGAAAAAGAGTCAAGAAAGGCAGGAGGAGATTTAGGAAGAGGTGTAGGATGAGAGGAAGAAACAGAGGGGATGTTCTGACGTATTGATTCCACCTTTTCCTTAAAATAGTCAGCAAAGTCCTGAGCGGAAATGGAGGAAGGAGAGGCAGCTGAGGGTGGTTTGAGTAGAGTATCAAAGACAGAGAACAGTTGGCGTGGGTTAGACTTGTGCATGTTGATTAGTGAAGATAAGTAGGCTTGTTTAGCTTGCGAGAGGGCAGAGTTGAAACAAGATAGCATAAATTTGTAGTGAAGGAAGTCTGCGAGAGTATGAGATTTCCTCCAGAGGCGTTCAGAGGAACGAGTGGAGGAACGCAGCATGCACGTGTGGTAATTTAGCCAGGGTCTAGGGTTAGAAGGGCGAGGGCGGCAGAGAGAAAGCGGGGAATGTAGTTCAAGAGAGGAGGACAAGGCAGAATTGTAGTTCCTGATCAGGTTGTCAGGGTCTGTAGCAGAGCTGAGAGAGGAGAGGGAGGAGCGTAAAGTGGACTCAAAGTCAGGTAAGTGAATAGAGCGCAGGTTTCTGCCGAACCGGGGGGTAGATGGAGGTGGAGAAGGGGAGAAGCGAGATAGAGAGAATGAGATGAGGTGATTTCAGAGAGAGGAAAGGGGAAATGGAGAAATCGGAGAGAGAAACGTTTTTAGTGAAAATCAGGTCTAAGTAGTGGCCATTCTTGTGGGTGCTGGCTGCAGTCCACTGTTGAAGTCCAAAAGAAGAGGTTAGAGAGAGAAAGCGGGAAGCCCAAGGGAGAGAGGGGTCATCAATGTGGCAATTGAAGTCCCCAAGGAGAAGAACAGAGGAGTCTGAGGAGAGAAAGAAAGAGAGCCAGGATTCAAAGTGAGAGGGAAAGGCAGAAGGGGGATGAGTAGAGGTAGGTGGGCGATAGATGACCGCCACATGGACAGGGATAGGAGAGAAGATCTGGACAGTGTGAGCCTCAAAGGAGGGAAAAGCAAGAGATGGAGGAATAGGAAGGGTACGGTAATGGCAGAGAGAGGAGAGTAGGAGCCCCACGCCTCCACCCCTGCGCGGAGTGTGGGAGAAGGAAAGGTCACCATAGGAGAGGGCAGCTTCCAGAGCAGTGTCAGACTGAGTGAGCCAGGTCTCGGTTATAGCAAATAGGAGCAGAGAGTGAGAGAGAAAGAAGTCATGCACAGAGAGGAACTTGTTAGAGAGGGAGCGAGCATTCCAAAGAGCACAGGAGAAAGGGAGAGAGGAGGGAGGGTGGCAGGGGATCGGTATGAGGTTGGAGGGGTTGACACCAGAAGAAGTAGAGGTTGCAATTGGCAGGCGAGGGCGAGCGCATGTAGGAATAAGGCAGGGACCAGGATTGTGAGAGATATCCCCAGAAGCAAGGAGGAGAAGCATGGATAGAAAGAGGATGTGTGAGGATGATTTGTAGGGGTGTTTTTTTAGTGCAGGGGCTATAGCTGTGTGGTGTCAGAGGACGCAGGTAAGAAAGTAGTTCATGTGAACAGAGAAGTGGTGAAGGAAGGAGAGATGGAGATATATGAATAGAGTTAGAGACATACTTCCCATAAAGTGTGAACACTGGTTTTTAACAGGCACACCTTGAGAGTTGTTTACCACTTACCTTCAATATTTGTATTCATTAAAACTGTGTTACGCTATGGGCGGTTTGGCGCTTTTCTTTCTACTATACGTGCTGTGAGAGTATTTTTTATAGCCAAGACAGAGCTGAATACCCCCCAACAGAAGCAAACCAAGGACATCTGAATTCTCTGATTGTACTAATACAGATAAGGAATAGTCCTGTGGATATTCCCAACCTTTTGCTGGACTGAATTTGGCCATTTTTTGTGACCCTTTGGTTTTTGAATATATTCATTTTTATATCACTAATTATATTTGTATTTTAGTACATTCGCTGTTTTACTTTGGATAGATACACCCTTTATATATCATACTCTGGGTCAGACCCCTTTTTTATTACATTTTAGCTTCTTTAGTTTAGCCCTTTTTAATGATCACATATTTACTCACATTCTTTAGTAAACAATCTTTTGGAGCACACAATTTTCTTTGTTTCTTAACTCCATCTAGCGGCTGTTTGAAGCAAATGAATTAAATGTGAATAGTTTGGGCGCGAGTGGGCGGTAACATGCGAGTGATAAGGGTGAAGCTTGTGTAGGGTGGTCAGCCATTTTAGCAAAAACACTGGTGGAGTAAATTTAGTGAGTTGGTGTGTGCTAGTTAGTGTCAGTGCAGGCCTTACCTTGTTCACCATCAGTATGGAGGGTGGTGCAGATAGAGGAGTGTCCAGTGGGGCAGCAGGGGTAGGTAGTATTTCACTTGGGGAGTTGGGGAGAAATTATTGACTAGTTAGGGAGAAGGCTTTAAGGGATGGGGGAGCTGCCTTCTAGGGCAAGTTAAGGAGGATGAAGGAGAATCTGGTGAGGTTAGGTTGGCAGGGAGTTGTAGTGGAAGAGGAGGATGAGGCTGGATTAGGGGGGGAAAAAGGCCTCATAGATCTAGATCGCCAGTTAAGAGTATCGGGCGGAAGTGGACCACACTTGGTGGGCCATTTGAGTATGGAGGAGCGGCAGGCCTGGGACGGGTCAGCTCTGCAAGAGAAACAGAGGCCTGTGCAAGAGCGGCTTAGCAGCGTGGGAACAGACCGGAAGTGGGGCACAACTGAGGCGGCAGGGATTGAAGCCACAGGAGTGGCAGTGGGAGAGAGCATGCACGCCGGGTGTACAGAAGGCTTCAACGGCCCGGTGGTGCCACGTGATGTCAGGACCCATGACGGAGTGCACAGGGACAAAAGGATGAATGAGCTTCTCTTAAAGATTATAGGCAGAGCCGGACAGGGATATCTGTAGTTACAGAAGAGCACAGCAGGAAGGTAATGCCTGACAGAAGGTACGAGGCCCTGGCTGGTGAGTATGATGCATCTAGGGTATAGAGTGGTATAATTAGGAATATTAGAGTAGATAATGTAGGTGTGAGTAGGTATCAGCATGTCACAGTATGCTCACCACAAACAAGGCGGACCCGCTGTGCCAAGGTGGGAATTGGATACAACGCCACCCACAGCCACGAGGGCGCGTCTGGATTGTAGGGTTCGTCAAGGTAGCCGGGTCGGGAGTGGAGAGGTACGAAGAGTCGGTATACTTGCTAGGGGTCGGTGCAGGAGAGGTACGGATCGTTGCGGGTACTTAGCCGTGGTCGGGTTTGGAGAAGGCAGCATAGTCGTAGTCCAGGTGCCAACGTCAGGGTTGGAGAAGAGTGGATGGTCGAGGAAAGCCGGGTCGGTACACAGAACAAGGATCAGCGAGGCAAGGCAAGACTGTAGAGGCAAGGATAGGTAAACACAACGCAACTGGTACTATGCTCAGCCAAAGTGCTAGTGGCACAGCTGAGCATATGTAGGAGAGGAAGTCCTATGAGGAAGCTGCAGCGTGGGGGTGTGTGTCCAGCGAAGACTGCAGTAGGGCAGAGTGCAGATGCAGGGAGCACCTCAGAGAGTAGGAAGGCGGATCATGAGCGAGCGTGTGTCCGTGCGCACGCTGCGCAGGCCCGAGGTCAGCGCTATTTAGGGATTGTTGCGGCCGCGCGCACGTGCACGAGTAATGCGGAGGATCCCTGGTGCGGTATCAGATGGGAGCAGAGGACCCGAAAGAGCCGGCGGTGAGTGGGGAGTGTGCTGATGGCGGCGTAGCCTCATAGTACCCCCCCTCCCTTCAGAAGCGACCTCTGGGTGCTTCAAGGACTGATTGGATGGGTTCTTCAGATGGAAGGCCCGTATGAGTCTGGGGGCATGCAGATGATAGTGTGGCACCCAAGAACTCTGAACCCATCCGAACCCTTTCCAGTGGACCAGGAACTGTACTGCCCTCCTGGAGAGGCAGGAATCCACAATGGACTGGACCTCGTACTCTTGTTGCTTTTGCACCAGTATAGGAGGAGGAGTAGAGATGGTATCGGAGAAGCGTGAGCTTTGGAATGAGGGTTTTAGTATTGAGACATGAAAGACAGAAGGGATCTTCATAGATGAAGGGAGGTGCAGGCGACATGCCACTGGGTTGATCTTTTGTATCACGGGATAGGGACCGAGGAACCTGGGTGCCAGCTTGAATGTGGGCACCTTGAGGCATATATTTTTGAGGATAACCATACCCTGTTCCCTGGGAAAAATCTGGGATCCTGCGACGATGGCAGTCTGCCTGGGATTTTTGTCTATCCGTTGCAACCTTTAGATTCTGCTGAATCTGTTTCCAAGAATCCTGTAGAAGGAGAATTCTGTTGTCTACAGCTGGTGCCCTGGCAGAAGGGGAGGCCAATGGTAGACGGGAAGGATGAAATCCAAAGTTTATGAAGAACGGCGACTCTTGTGTGGATTCATTGCGTAGAGAGTTATGTGCAAATTCGGCCTAGGGTAGAAGATCCGTCCAGTTATCCTGGGTGTCGGAAATGAAACAGCGCAGGTACTGTTCCAGTGTCTGGTTGGTTCTCTCCATCTGGCCGTTAGTTTGTGGATGGTATCCAGAGGAAAAATGTAGAGAGATGCCTAACCTTTGAGAAAAGGAACTCCAGAACCTGGAGATAAACAGTGAACCCCGGTCGGAGACGATGGTTTGTGGCACCCAATGTAACCGAGAAACATCCTGGACGAAAATATCTGCGAGTTTGGAGGCGTTATGGAGTGCTCTCAATGGGACAAAATGTGTCTGCTTGGAAAAGCGATCGACAATGACGAGGATGGTGTTCATCCCCTTGGAGGAAGAAAGGTCTACTATGAAGTCCATAGATAGGTGAATCCATGGGCGGTCCGGAATCGGAAGGGGGCGTAGGAGTCCCAGTGGTCTGCTGCGGGGGTTTTTGTTATGGACACAAGTAGCACATGCCTTGACAAATTCCTTCATGTCCCCTTGCATACCTGGTAACCAAAAAGGTTTGCTCCATGAGGTCAATGGTTGCCCAGAAGACTTAGAGGAATGACACCACTCGAGGACCCTCCTTTGGTATAGTGGTGCAGTGAAGAGCCGGCCCTCCGGGACTTCGAGGCCTTCAGGGACCTGAGATTGGTCCCGACGGATGTCGTCTATGACGTCAAAGGAGTTGGCGAGTTTATAGATTTGGAAGGAAGTACCATCTCCTGACGATCCTCAGACTTATCTTCAGGAAGAAACTGACGAGAAAGGGCATCGGCCTATACACGCACCATATACATACACATACTGTACTTAACATACTGTGCCACAGATCACATTGCTTTGCCCTTTATTTGATACCCAATACATCTATTGCTTTCTTAGAACCTGTCCCAGTTGAACCTCTCAGAAATTTGCTTTGTAACCCCTCCTATCCCGGCTCCTAAGAGTGTTAAAGTGAAGTAGTGTAGGTGTGGTGACTCTTTACCTTCTCAGGGTGCTGTCATAAGGCTGGCTCGGAGTGTAAGCTCTCAGGGTGGTAAGAAATGGCACCAGGAACTTTGTTATACAAACAGGACAGGTTTATTGACTGGACGGGCTTTCACGCGTACAGCTTTCTTCTCTGGAATCCAGACTACTCCACAGGGAGGTACACACGGTTTATGTGACTTTATCTCACCCACGATTAAGATGAACATGCATTTCCATGACTTTAATGGACTGGAGTCATTCACAGGTATTTTTCTAGACTCAGCTTAGGGGTGTAGTTCCATCAGGGTTCCCCTCTACCCTTCAACCTCACAAGTTCTAGCAATCTTCACTCAGTAACCTAATGTGCCTATACTTCAAGGTTGGTCTTAGAGCAACTGTGACATAGTCCCAGGATAGTGGGCAGCTTTCTGTCTGATTTATAGAAGAAAGTGCGGACATAGTATGGAAGTGATCTGCTCCACAGATTCACAGTCACTAAGGCTGGTGGATAGGAAATCCATACCAGACTTTACAATGGTTCTGGTTTTCCTAACCTGCTCTCCTAATTAAGGAACAGGAATATATTGCAGTGAGGTTTGCTGCTCCACTCTCTCTCTTAGAGCCTAGAGGCTGGGAGGAAAACTGCTGCGCCCCAGTATCCAGTTCGGGGTTCTCCCACGTGTTGCAGCATCTGAGGATCTAGTGGGACGCTGTCCCCATCTCACAGTTAAGGACTCAATGTTATTATACCTGTGTGTTATTTAAAGTTGGTAACTGGCTTAGCCAGCCAATATTGCAGATATGGATATGCATTAATCCTTAGAAGACTGTGTCGTGAAGAGCCTGGGTAAACGGCAGCGCTAAATAAAGGGAGGCGTTTGCCACACAACCTTGCACGTGACAGTTCTGGAGAACCCTGGTTTAGGGATCCCACTCTGTGAACCTGTCACACACATACTCCCCTACACTTAGTGGACAATCATGGCCTCTACATCAGCTATTAAGTGTCCCTATCTGGCTGAAGACACTTTCTTTAACTATGAAAACAAGAAAGGTGACCGCACATCTTAACACATAGTTACACACTTACACACATAGTTACACAACATGCAGACAGTTCAGACACCCTCCGGTTTCCTCTGGAGTCCACCTGGGTCTTGTTGGGGCAACTTTGACAATATAGAAAAAGGCCCATAATAAAATGGGGCACACAAGCCTTAAATCCTAATCTATACCAGGGATGCGCTGCGCCCCCCCCCTGCCTGCCAGCCCCTGTGCTCGCGCCCCCCTTACCTAAAATCCAGCGCCAAATAACGCACATGACGTGGCTCACCCCCCACTTTGTGCACCCCTGATCTATACTAATGTATATCAGATATTAGAAATTAATCCAGTGATCAAAACAGTTTCTATTTCAAGCATTAATAATAAAAGATGTTTAAACCAGTGATGCTTTTGCAAGGGAAAAAAAAGCACCCAGAAGCCTAAGCAAATAAAAATGGACTAATATATATAAGTGTAGCCCTTGTTCCCCCGTACCAGGGAAGGAACTACCAATGCTGCTATTACCTGTTGGCAACTAGGAGGCTTGAGCCTCCGCCACTGGGAGCCTTGAGTGATTCTGGTGCAGTGCCTCCACCTGTAAGGGATCCCAACGTGGTGGGATAGGCCCCTTACAGAAACAATAACAATAATACACACAGGCAGGTATATACCAACAACCTTTACTGAACACAGACCACAGTACCCTGTACCACACAGTATAACAATGCCCCAACCTGATACCACCAGTGAGTGTCTCCGAAAGTAAATAGATGCTTGGCACCAATACCCTGATGTCCTTCCCACCAATGTCAGGGCCCACCCAAAAGTGTAGGAGATAGCACTATACCGTGGAGTGTTGGTGCACTTAGTTGAGGTACCTACCGAGTACTCCAGTACTCGGGGCAGCCGACATAGCAACAGGGATCAGTGATCCAGCGTCGTCGTCCATGATGGCGTCCGCCTCCACGTGGGGTGAATTCCGCCGTGGATAATATCACCATGCAGTCTCTTGCAACGGAGATGGTCTGGTCCCAGACCACAGGCCGCAATCACCGTGCGGCGTCTTTATTGTGTCCCTGACACTAAACAGTAATGGGGAAGCATCCCTACTTAAGGGGCCTTCCCTAAAGCAACCACAAGCTAAGTGGAAGGGGCCTATCTAGGACCTGAGGGGGGAATCTGGCTTAGTCTGAGTGCCATAGACACTCAGACCCTACCTTCCCCTTCTTTGTTCTGGCTCCAACTGACTGGCATGGCTGCAAGCGTGCAAAAAGTATAAATATCCTTGCAGGGGATCTTGACAGCCCTCTTGGCTAAGCCTGCTCATGTGCTGCTGCAGTCCCTATACATGTTGGGGCTTGTAGTCCCAGCGGAGCCTTTCACGTAATGGCCACCGCTACCAGGGACATACCTGCGCAATCGCAATCCCCTATAATGTCCGGCACACTGCTGCTGGTCCTGCGCATGCGCAACTCCACGCACAAGATGGCGGTGCCCTGATACAGGGCCGCCGGCGACTCTGTTGCCCTTCCTGTACTACCGGCAACCCGCCTCTGCTCCTGCACCTCTTTCCACACTCCCCGCCAGCCTCCGCTGTCGGCCGCAGCCAAAGATAAGGGGGCAACACGGGAGACCAGGGGGACCCAGGCTATATAAGTAACACTGAATATTCCAACTATAAATGGATCTCTTCCTCGTAGTCTTCTAGCCCTAGTTAATGAGTTCAGGAATCACTATTTATCTCCTATATATTCCCTATATAATGTTTCCTGATAATTTCTTTTAAAAAGTTGCCAGATCTCAGTTCACAGGAGTTCCCTCACAATGATACCCAATATTGCCATTACGCTGCCAACTATAATACCAAGAAGTGTGTAATTATTTTATACTATATTGTGTACTTGCAATGTAAGAAATCTGCTTATCAAGTTTTATACATTTGCTAATTTTAAAAGCAGACAGGATTTACCCCAGTTCAAACCCAGCATTTTTCCCACAAAAAAAGAAGAACATTGTTAGATACATACAGTATATACACATTATATGTACTATATACAAATACACATCTTACATACAAAGTATACTGTACATACACCTTATACTGTAGGTACATCTGCACACCATACATCACAAATATGCCATATAGTTGTCATGTACATACGCACAATGCCTGCATCATTAAATACATATCATATGTGCACCATATATAAACACTACATACTGTTTTCATATACAAGTACTGTACATATGTACATACTTACCAGCATTCTGTATAGAGGAGCAGATATGTTGGACTGAAACAGCAGTGACCTGCACACACATGACCCTGTTCTGTTCCTCCTTTCTCCTACCAGCCAAACCTTTTGATTCTGACCAGCTTGGGGGCAATTGACCCCTCAGCGCACCGGCCTGTCTGCACCTGCTTGAGTGAGACACACTTGAACTCGCACATAGACAGTGTAAAGTGACTGTTTTTGTGCCACGCACTGTTTTATATACCCCAGGCTGAGTGATGTCATAATGCCAAGCTGTGACATCAACAGTGACAACAGCACCAAGGAGGCATGACACAATTACACTTGCAGGCAGTGGATCCTGTCTGGAGTGGTCATCCCTCCGATGACCATTAGGGCAGGGCATAGGTTGGCGGGGGGAGGGGAGTAATCGAGGACCACACATGCTGTATTTTATTGTATATTTTTATTTATATAGTGCCATGCATATACAGGGCAGTTTGCAGCAATATTATAGACAAAATAAATCATAGTATATTTAACTCTTGTATCTCGTGAATGTTAAATGCTTTATAGGGGAAGCTTTATTGAAAGGGTTACATAACTACCTGCACTTCTTTCCCTTACGAGACCATATGCTCAGCAGCAAAAAAAAAACAGCCTACCTCCCAGTTTAAATACGTACTCGTAGGTTGTAATTACAACCTGAAATGAAAAGACGTACAACAAAATAAGAGGCAGCCAAGCAAACAGAAAAAATGGGAACATATGGCGTAGGCTGCTCCCACTTCCCCTTCTAACTAGGAAGCTGTTGATTTAAAAAAAAAAAAATGCTTTGTTGACGTCACGGGTTTATAAACAAAATCTGCTCGGTTCAGAATAGCGAGGGATATTCCCTCCCCAGGTCTCGTGCAGTGCCCAGCTCTTACTTGTCTTGGCCTTAGATTATAAAGTTGTGGTCCAGCATCCACAGTAGAACTTGGGCGCAGGTCCAAAGATGAGACCACAGATTGGTTCCCAGGAATGTTAGGCAGTCTGCAGCGGAGCTGAAATGACATTCCCATCTGGTGGTTGTTCCACCACTGAGGTTTCAACATCTATGTACACTTATTTTTTCTCTTTTAAAGGAGCGGACTCTTAGGTCCAACATGAAAAAATGGCAGTGGTAGAAAATGGTTGGACTGCCATTTAAGAACAAAATAATGGTACTGTGTCTGAATGAAGGAGAGATCAATCCTTTCGAACAATGTGGCAAAGGTGTTAATAAACATTTTCTCCATGGTGGTATATTTACATGCCATATCTTGTATGCCATATCTACTGAAATAGATATTAAAAAAACACAGATCCCTTATTCTTTAATAAAGACGTATACATTATGTTTAGTTTCTATTTAAAGTGGTGGTCCTCTTCAACCATGACACTGATCACAGTGCTAGAATAATTGGTTACATTTGACATTAATATTAGAAGTCATTTATAGGAGTTTGCAATGGGGACCTGAGGAAGGCAGGTTAATGTTTATCTTGTTTCATCCACTAGTGACAATTTGAAATCATATTTATGGGCAACCCCCTATTAGGCCAGGGCCATGGTAAAAAAATACAGTGCTGAGCCGTGCTGACGCTCATGCTCGTCTGCTCAAGCAGGAGCTTTTTTGTGTCCTGGCATGAGCGTCAGCGAGCACGCTTGTGAGGCGGTGGGAGGCGGGGCAAGTGTGCCACATCATGGCGCTGATGTCATGGAGTGCCATTGTCTTTTGCCGGTCACGTGACCAGTCCTCCGCTTCCCTCAGCGCGTAAAATTAAATGAATCTGTCGGCTGCAATTCCACACACCTCCGCACGCCTGCGGAAGCGTGCAAAAGCGTCTACCAAAGCCCCACACATGCCGGATGCTGGAGTAAAGTTTCCTTGCTCAGCGCGGCTCAGCGCTGTATTTTTTACCCGGCCTTAAGGGGCTGACTGGAAATAGGGAATGACATGCATTTAGACAAAAATTTACATTGTTTAAAATAATTTCCAAGACAACTTTCAGAATGATTTAAAAATAATTGTACCTGTCTGATTTTTAGTTATGTTTTAAATGACTCAATCATCATTAAAACATATCACCGTTGCTGGTTCAATTTGTTCTTAGGAAGGACTGCACCTTAAAAGTAGTATTGTTGTTTGAACAAAGATTGCGCTATGGATGGAGAATGGTCGTTAGTAATGTACTCCTTTCAAATCTTTAAAGGAGGCAGATCAAAACATGATGGACAATACTCTAGGAGGGTGACTTTCTGCCCAGAAATCTTGTATAAAGCCTACACCCGTCTATTATTAAATGATTAAGGATGGAGGTCCGCCTCGGTTGCCGAATACCCTTGCACCGGCCCTGCACACAGCGCCATGTAAATGTGCTTTGCAGGAATTAAAGTGTCACAAGAAGATGCAGCAACAGGAGGAGGAAGCGTTGGAAATCCGCCCATACCTCACCCACCTTCACGTGATCGCGTGGCTTTAAGCCGTACAACGGAGGACCACATGGCTTCAAGGACGACCAACCAAGAGGTACTGGGCTTTATAAAGTGCTTCGCCTCCATCTCCCTGCACAAATGTCCCTGAGGAAGCTCCATAGCTGGAGGGAAACGTGTGTTGGGCACGTAGTGGTGTTGTGAGACTCCTACTTGGAAGTCTTTTTACTTTAATGTGACGTTTATGCAGCTGACCAGCAGTTACTTACCTATTGTGAATTTATGCACTGGTACTATCTATCACCATAGGTGATATGTGATTGATTCTACTTCTGCTATGCCAGTTCATATATCTGTGCTCTTTGCACGTGACTACTCTATACTTGTATTTAGGGTGTAGAGGTGCTGTGGTAATTTGTAGTATAAGGGGTCTGGTACTGTCTACCCTCAGAAATCCACTAAAGAGCACTTTGTCAATGAAATGTACTTCTATTAAAGGTACACTACACCAATGGTAGTAAACTCCTTTGCACCCTAATATAATGCTAATTGAGGTGCCATTTAGATCTGGTCGTAGTTGATTAATTATACCACTGCTGCTTCTGCTCTGAGTATCCCTAGGTTATTATATTATTTACCATCTACTATTTAGACTAGGGGACTAGCAGTTTGTCACATTTAATTTTAATTTGCGGTTACACCAACATTATCGGTAATATATGCCTCTGTAAGTGTCCACATCACCTCCTGCTATCATGTGATGACACGTTGCCATGACGCCTCAACGTCACATGATGCCTTAACGTCACATGACAATGCCACGTAGCAGGAGGAGATACCGACTACGGATAAGGTAAGAGTCCCCGCCACACTCCCACTGCCCCGGTCCGTGCCATACTCACAGCTGGCCCTGTTTTGAAGATGAACCGCAAAGATTTCAGCTTCAATCCCTGCAACCCGAGATACATCTGAAGAGTCTGCCACTAGCAGCTCCAGCCGGGCACAGAAAATGTCTGTTTAAAGGATCGGGCCAATTAGAAACTGACGTCCTCCCTTGTGGCTTATTAGCCCACATGTCAGCTGGACCTTTAAACAGAAGTGAGTTACCGGCATCACCTACTGATGTAACCATCTTGGAGAGTCGGGAGTACTCAAACTGAAATTAACGTGGGCATTTTATCAATTCCCGAATATTCGTGGTAAATTCGAATGTTGGTGAATAATTTGCCCAACTCAGCTTGTATCGGTTAAGTGTAGTTTAATTTCCATTAACCCCAAATTGTCTATGTAGTCTACTACATAGCTTCACTGGCCTGCAAGGAGGTCAGTATCAATTGATTACTTTAGAGAAATGTTTTTAATATCAAAATTATGTTTTGTTGATACTGTAGGTAAATTGGAAAATGCGCTACAGACCAATTGTGTATCTTTTGAGTAATAGGTCTGTGTGATTTTAAGATATATGGGAGATTGTTAATTGCATTTTTTTGGCTGTGTGTGTGTCGTTGGGGTAGGTAATTGTGGTAGGAGAGTCTGTAAGGCACCCAAGGGAGGAAGGGAGGGGGGATTTAATATGCCATCGTGGTTAGTATGATTTGGGTATCTGAGGAAGTGTTAATATATTAAGCTCTTGCTATTTGTTTTTGTTTTTTGCCAGATAGCTAGGAATTCACCATTGCCAGACAGTGACTTTAGCTACAAGGGGTTAATATAGAGGTTGCAAAGCCTCATCTGGCCCCACAAGCAATACTACGTTTCTGAGGTTAACACCCATTTATCAATTGCATGTGAAGTTAGGTTCTTTTGCTTGAGCAATGGCTTGTGAGGCTAGGGGCTTATTTTACATCCGCGTAAGTGGCTGATTGGTCTATTTTCGCCCCAAATTGCCTAGTGTAGTCAATGGGGGTTTGACGAAAGGCTACCTGCATAGCAGCTGCAATGCTGTTTTGCTGGTGTCAAATTCTAGGTGTGATGGTAGAAGGGGGAAGAAAACTGGATATATCAGAAGGATGTGACATATTGTTTCAGGACAAAGTCTTCCCCAGAGATGACCCAGTATGAAGACATAATCAAAGTCATTGGGATGTATGAGCAGGACTGATGAGGTTAAGAGTTAGTTGAGTCAAAGTCCCATTGGCGCACACTATGTTTCGCTGAAAATATGAATCATGAAATGTTTAGTCTTTCTGGGCAGCTGCCAGAAAGGATTTCTGCTGTGGGCACAAAACGAGAAAACAACTTTACTAAATAGGACTCTTTATGAACTGAACACATAATGACCCGGTTACGGGATTAAGAGTTTTCGGGACTGGAGACCAAAACAAGAAGAGGGGAAGTAAGAGTGCACCAAAATAATCCTCTCTACTCAGAATATATTTCAAATGTTGGCAATGCCTTTTAGAAGTGGTGCAAAATGCCCTATTTCACATGTATCACTCTTTATCCATGATCTTTCATCCCCTCCCACTACATCTACATCCAGTCTTCTTATTTCTTTTTATTTTGTTCCCCCTTAAAATTTCAAATGTATTTGTGACTGCATATCTACAGTATATTATTAATGTTCTGGGGCTTAAAAAATGCCAAGCAAATATTTGATATAATTTGTGATTGTTTTGAAAGTTTGAATATGAAGTGAGGACTCTGAGGACACTATTGTTTATCTTGTCAAATCCCCCCTAATAATAACATACTCAGATCTATGCTACCACACTTTTTTTCCGTCAGATTTTCAACTAGGTGATGGAACCACTTGGGTACTCAACATGCAGTGAGACAAATACATATTAGAAGATATGGGGACTAGAACAACCAGTTTACATTGATCACAAACATATCCAATAAAATATTCAAAAACTATTGAAGAATACTTGTATTTTATCACAATCTGTCTATACTAGGGGTATACGTGTCAAAATCAAAAAAAGTGTATTTAGACACATAAAAAACACAATTTTTTATGCTCGGTTATTCAACAAATATATATTAAAAAAAACTTATTGAATCATATCTTCCATTTGATGCAGATTATTACACAGATGTGTTGATGTCACATTAGATGTGGAGAAGTGTTTGGACCTTAAGAAAATGACTGTCATAAAAGTAGAATTTGATATGCACTTTTATATATTGTGGCTCCTGTAACCACTGACTTGCAGAAAAAGAGGACACATCTTTACGGGGTCTGCAAGCTTACAAATGCTTTGGCTAAAGAATTTAACTAAGTGACCCTCACTTATGAGAAATGAACAGATCAGTATTTAACTATATGATTTGTCATGTTGGATGTTGCATTGGGGGTTTCTGTCTTCTGTTTATATACTGTATACTCACATACCCAGTAGCACTTCTTTTGACAAAAATATATGGTGAGGTGGGTCTGGATTTGAGCTTACAGGGGTTGTGTGTATCCTATAACCACTGCACCAAATCACAAACTCATGCATGGTGCTGAAGCAGGAATTAACCATCACAAAGTACCTTTATATATCGAAGCATGTTCAATGCATGTATGTATGTAAGCAAGGAGGTTACACTTTGGTGATTTGATATCACATCACTCTATACGTGCATTGATCATATGCAGGGATATGAGGCTGTAAAACGCTAATAAGGACCCAACACAAGATTACTTTCTAATTAAAAGTATTGATCTTGTACTACACTATAATTACTTTTGATTTGAATATAGATAATATATTCAAACAAGAGGAACAGGTATGGGCTTCAGGTTTGCACCAAGTTATGCACCTATTCATGGGTAAATGGGAAAGCCAATATACAGTATTTGGCCTAACCATAACTTTGGAGCAAGCCTGGTGCAATGGCATTGGTACATAGATGACATTCTATTCATTTGGAAAGGTCTCAATCTATTTTTGTCTATTTTTAGAACATGTTAGCTCTCATTTTCTTATAGAAAAGTAGCATTTTTAGATTTAGTGATCTACATTAAAAAAATTACAGATTAAGACTAAAACCTTAAACAAAGCAGTTGATTGCAATAACTACATGTTAGCAAACAGTAACCATCATCCAAAATGGTTTGACAATATCCCATTCAAGCAATGTTGCCGCCTAATAAGTGTCTATTAAAATATAATCCTTCAACAGTTAATGAAGCCTTAACAAAGTTAAAAAGCTGGAAAGGAAATAATTGATAATATACATATAAAATAAAGGGGAAGACACGAGATTTTAAAGAATTCTTACTTTATCACACACTACAATACATTGGCACTTACAGTATGATCAAGCAAATATTGAATAAACATTGGGTTGTATTAAAGAACCCATTATAGGATTTCATATCTTTATATATTTTATAACTTTAGAGCATAAGCCATTTACCGTCCCAAAAAATCTATTTTTATATTAAAATATATCATATATGTGACGGTGAAGGGGTACATAGGCCAGTAAATAAAGGTATTATGCCCAGCTGGGTGCCCTGAGCCATATAGGGGAATTGTGATTGTCAGCTCTTCAACCCAATCATGGCATGTAACTGCATTGGTAATAAAGATCTATGTGTATTTTTACTGTCCAAGGAGCGCCAACCAGCGGAGAGGTGCAGGACATGAGTTTCAGGGGTGATTTTACAGTAAAATGTTGTCAGGGTGTGTTTGGGTAGAAGGGGGCCAGTGTTGCGGGTTACCCCGAAACATGTACTCAGGAATACCCCTGATTCCTGAGGACACGAGGAACATAAACCACCAGATAAAATCTTCCCTAGAAAGCAGTTTGCAGCTCACCAACAAATCTCCCTGCTTCAGCAAAGACCAGGATAGTAAGACTGAGCAGGGAAATGAATTGCATTCAAAGGTCCCCGGTATATGCCCCCCAAAAAAACAGAACCAAGGGAGGTTCAGTGTCTCATATGGCAAGATTTCTCTGTAGAAGTGGTAGAAAATGGTTTTAAAAGTACCCAAGGGTTATATTTTTATTAATGTAAGGTTCAGAGGAAGTCATTCAGTATGGATAAAAATAAATTTGCATGGGAAAGAGGGGCTACTCCGCCCTCTAAGCGTCAAAGGCAATCCAGGATATGGAGGTGTTAACCATTTGTTAGCAAGGGGGGGGGGTTGAGGAAGATAATTTAAATAAGCCCTCCTGGCCAGTTTGACAGGCAATCCAGGATTTGGAGGTGCTAACCATTTTTTAGCAGGGGGGGGGAGGAAGAGAATTTCAATAAGCCATCCTGGCAAATGTCTGCTCTGCCCAGACTGAGCGGCGCCAGGTAGGGGGGACGGGCCTCATATGCTAAGCGGCCAAGGTGCAAAGTTGGCACATGCCCAGAGCAGACTCGGAAGCCCCTCTGCCAGGTTTGAAAAGTATTGGCAACTCTGTGATAGGGGGAAGGAATTATTCCCACGGACTAGATTGGCTGCATGGGTTAATTATAGGCCTGTTTAGTGCATAAGAAACCCTGCAGCCCATGGGGAAGGCGTTCCATCATGTAACAAGATTCGTCATGCAGTGAAAGATCCATCCTGTAACCAGACTTAACACCGTAATTAGTAAGTGCATTTTCTGTTGTAATTGTAAATCAAGCTATGTATATTCATTCTGTAAATAAATCACAATTTATTTTATCTCTTGCTTTGCACAATCAAAGGATACGGGTATTAAGGTATTAAAAGCGCTGGTCTCCTGTGACAATATATGAGCGCTTAAGAGTTCGCAGATACCAAAACCTATAAACAATTAAAAGTCCATGAAATATAAAACCCACGAGATATTAAACAAATGATATAGGGTGGATGGAGCAGGGTAAATTCCTGGGGTCTCAGCTGCTTCTTGAAGGAATAACCAATTCCAAGGAAATCTATAAAAAAAAGAACAGAAGCGCATACCCCATAGCGTAATTTAATTTTACATTCTATGGTTGGAGATAAAGGTTAAAATGCAAGTGTAGGTAGGTAAATCACAGTTAAAACAATTTGACATCAGACAGGAGTGAGTAGGTGTAATCAAAGCTGAATCCCAGGTGCAGCTGGGGGAGATGTTGGATGTCCAATGGTTTAAAAAAACTTCTGGGTGTATGTACTGTCGTAGGGGTACTCAAACCTCCTCCTACCCCATAATGTTGTCCTCAGGCTGCACTCATAGAGAGAAGTACATGCACACTGCAATATGGGGCTGGAGGGGGGTACTTATCTGCTGGTGCACTGGGTCCAGGGAGGTCCAGATATCCCAGAGGAGAACTGTAGAAAATGGAAGCAGGCACACGGTCTTATGCAGAGAATATTTAATGTGCCACCAAAAGATCCAACGTTTCGGCAGAGAACTGCCTTTATCAAGGAGAGGGCTGCACACCAGCAGAGAATCCGGTACAACTCCTCACTCTCTCCCCGTTTCTGGATTTACTAGCCCAAATTGTTTGCGCTGCGGCGCTGTATACGGTAGCCTTAAAGTCTCAAAAAAAGTTCTAAAACCCAGGCGCGTTTTGCCACAGCGGCTTCCAGTGGTTGTTCTTGATAAGTCATACATTTAAAAATAAAACTCCACGGCACACCACGGTCGGCTTTGCGGCACACCGGTTGAGAACCACTGCTCTATAGTGTAGATTCACACATGTTGTGGATCCCAAACAGATCATCTTCCTAGATGTGGTACTATTCATTGATATGGATTTCCATATAAAAACGAACGTGCATATTAAGCCTGTAGCTTCCAACAATTACATACATGCAGGTAATAATAATAATAAAAAATGGCTTAATAATGTTCCATTCAGTCCGTTTAACCGCATGTGGGGTAATTGTTCCTCTGAAGTGGACTTCTACTTCCAGGCAAATATGTTAAAATGATTTTTTTAAATAAAGGTTACACACCCAGTATTATGGCTACACATACACAGAACACCCGCACAGCTGTACTATTGAACCATGGTGAGGTGCTCACTAGGTAGGAACAGGATATATACTAAAGAAAAGGAAACCTAGTATGCAAGCACTCTATCACTGCTATATGTATAATGATTTAGTTAAAATACTTTATTAATAATCAATGAATAAAAAAAGGGGGGTTAAAAATAAAATGTATACCAGACAGTACGTGACTGTATCATTAATAACATAACTCTAAGTAGTTAAGTTGATAGTACATATGGAGATCCTTGATTGATATTCAGGATCTTGTGCTATATTTGTAGCTGCCTATAGATATAGAGAGAGAGTGTGTGTGTGTGTGTGTGTGTGTGTGTGTGTGTGTGTATATATGTGTGTGTGTGTGTGTGTGTATATGGGAGAGTGTGTGTGTCTGAGCATATGGGAGAGTGTGTGTGTGTATATGGGAGAGTGTGTGTGTGTGTGTGTATATATGGGAGAGTGTGTGTGTGTGTGTGTGTGTGTGTGTATATGGGAGAGTGTGTGTGTGTGTATATGGGAGAGTGTGTGTGTGTATATGGGAGAGTGTGTGTGTGTATATATGGGAGAGTGTGTGTGTGTGTGTATATGGGAGTGTGTGTGTGTGTGTGTGTGTATATGGGAGTGTGTGTGTGTGTGTGTGTGTGTGTGTGTATATGGGAGAGTGTGTGTGTGTGTATATATGGGAGTGTGTGTGTGTATGGGAGTGTGTGTGTATATGGGAGAGTGTGTGTGTATGTTTGTGCGTATATGGGTGTGTGTGTGTGTGTGTGTGTGTGTGTGTGTGTGTGTGTGTGTGTGTGTGTGTGTGTGTGTGTGTGTGTGTGTGTGTGTGTGTGTGTGTGTGTGTGTGTGTGTGTGTGTGTGTGTGTGTGTGTGTGTGTGTGTAAATATGGGAGTGTGTGTGTGTGTATATATATATATAGATATATATATATATATATATCTATATATATATATATATAGGAGAATGTATATGTGTATGTGTGTATGTGTGTGACACCAGAGGTACCCCCCCAATCAGTCATCCCCCCTGCCCAAGTCAGTCACACCTGCCCCAGTCAGTCAGTCACCCCCTCTCTCTTGTCTCCCCTCTCTCTGGTCTCCCCTCTCTCCTCTCTCTGGTCTCCTCTCTCTCCCCCCTCTCTGGTCTCTCTCTCCCCCCTCTCTGGTCTCTCTCTCCCCCCTCTCTGGTCTCCCCCCTCTCTGGTCTCTCTCTCCCCCCTCTCTGGTCTCTCTCTCCCCCCTCTCTGGTCTCTCTCTCCCCTCTCTCTGGTCTCCCCCCTCTCTGGTCTCTCTCTCCCCTCTCTCTTGTCTCCCCCCTCTCTGGTCTCTCTCTCCCCTCTCTCTTGTCTCCCCCCTCTCTGGTCTCTCTCTCCCCTCTCTCTTGTCTCCCCCCTCTCTTGTCTCCCCCCTCTCTGGTCTCTCTCTCCCCCCTCTCTGGTCTCTCTCTCCCCTCTCTCTGGTCTCCCACCTCTTTGTTCTCTATCTCCCCTCTCTCTGGTCTTCCCCCTCTCTGGTCTCTCTCTCCCCTCTCTCTGGTCTCCCCCCTCTCTGGTCTCTCTCCCCTCTCTCTGGTCTCCCCCCTCTCTGGTCTCTCTCTCCCCTCTCTCTGGTCTCCCCCCTCTCTGGTCTCTCTCCCCCCTCTCTCTGGTCTCCCCCCTCTCTGGTCTCTCTCTCCCCTCTCTCTGGTCTCTCTCTCCCCCCTCTCTGGTCTCCCCCCTCTATGGTCTCTCTCTCCCCTCTCTCTGGTCTCCCTCCTCTCTGGTCTCTCTCTCCCCCCTCTCTGGTCTCTCTCTCCCCTCTCTCTGTCTCTCTGGTCTCCTCTGTCTCTCCCTCCCCTCCTCTCTCCCCTCTCTGTATCTGGATATCTTATTTACCCTATATATCTTAACTGTCCTATACTACACCAAAATAACCTATACTGCTTTCTTCCAGATCTAACTCGGATCACACGGCAGACATCAGAATCCCCCCTAACCCAGAAGACAGGTAGAAAACACCTCCCCTCCAACTTATAACATTGCGGGAATGAGGTACCTGGACATTGAGGGACTGCGGATCAGGTAAGATCCCAGGCGGGATTGCTGCTTTAGATATTGTGAAGCGGGGACGTCCAGACACTGGTTAAGGGGTTCAGGAAACTAGTCATTCACATCTGGCTTTTATTTCTAGATCTGACATTTACACACACACACACACACACCCACACACCCACACCCACACACGTAACAAGGACTAATTGTAGTATAATGTAATACAATAAATACATTTATGTCAAAAACGAATGTTGTTCTGACTAGGAATTTATTAAATGTATTTTATTTATATATTTTATTTTAAAGCGGGGTTGGGGACGGGACTAGGGGCGGGGTTGGGGGCGGGACTCGGGTTGGGGCGGGGTTGGGGCGGGGTTGGGGGCGGGACTAGGTGGCGAGTAGATTTTTTGGTTGAGCAAGTAGATTTTTGGGTGATTTGTCGAACACTATATATATATATATATATATATATATATATATATATATATATATATATATATATATAACAATAGCAAGAATGTTCAGGGCACTGAAAGGGAAAAAGTAAAAGGAAAAAACTTATCTGATCAGTCATGGTGCTCACAGTGCGGCCAGGATCACCATCCAGCAACAAAAAATAGATAAATACCCAATATCAAAGAATCTGGAGCACTCACAAATTCAAAAAATACAATTTAATGAAGTAACACAGGCATTAGGGGGTAATCACAGAAAAAAGAAGCAACGTTTCGGACCTTACGGTCCTTTCTCAAGTCTGAACAAGCTCCTCACCCCTACCACATGCAGCACTTATCACCTGAGATCAGACTTCAAAAGATTGTTCATGGTCCCAAGGCTCAACAAAGTATCCGGCCGTTCCTTCTTCTCTTACCGTGCACCCCAAAACTGGAACAACCTACCAGAGACTCTCACATCCACCACCAGTTTAAGTTCTTTCAAATCTAAGACTGTCTCACATTTTAATCTGGTCTGTAACTATTTCATACGCCCATAATATATATTTTCTTTAACTGTGCATGCAATGTCTTGTATATAATGTATACCCTGTTCATTTATGTAACTGTATTTGTAACCATGTATTATTTGACTTAACTGTGTGCCCAGGACATACTTGAAAACGAGAGGTAACTCTCAATGTATTACTTCCTGGTAAAATATTTTATAAATAAATAAATAAAATTCTCTGTGTGTGTCTCTCTCCCCCATTCTCTGTGTGCTGCCTCTTTCTCCCCATTTTGTGTGTGTGTCTCTCTCCCCCATTCTCTGTGTGCTGCCTCTCTCTCCCACCCCCCATGCTGCCTCTATCCTCCCCCCATGCTGCTTCTCCTCCCCCCCATGCTGTCTCTCTCCTCCCCCCCATGCTGCCTCTCCCCCCCCCATGCTGCCTCTCTCCCTTCCCCCATGCTGCCTCTCTCCCTCCCCCCCACATGCTGCCCCTCTCTCCACCCCATGCTGCCTCTCTTCCCCCCCCCCCATGTCTCTCTCTCTCCCCCCCCCCCATGCTGTCTTAACTCTGTGCCCAGGACATACTTGAAAATGAGAGGTAACTCTCAATGTATTATTTCCTGGTAAAATATTTTATAAATAAATATGTAGCCCTGGTAAGAAATAGGGCTATATCTCTATCCTCCTACTGGTATAAGCCCTGGTAAAGACAGGCTCCCAGTAGTTATCAGGGGTTTCCCCCACATCAAGCCCTGCACTGAGTGGTGGAAGTAGGTCACCTGACCCTGTGTGGAAGGCATAGACACAGGGGCGGTACCTGCTGATGTCATGAAGGGGAAGGCTGTCTCAATTTAGAGTGTATCTGTTCCTGTCAGTGACAGTAGTTGAGTCCTGGGTTCAGTCCTTGGAGTTGGTGTTGGAGTGTCTGACTTGACAGTCAGAGTATGTGAGCTAGCTAGGTTCCTGAGGAGTAGGGCCTAGTGAGTTATAGGTGGACCAATACCTCTCACCCTGCCTAGGGGGTGAGGGAAGAGCTAGCCCCACCCTGAGTGCCCGTGGCTTGGGGTGGAGGCAGGGAGAAGAGATACCATCCTGAGGGAGAGCAGTCTGGAGGAGGGGAACAAGCTGTACATGACTGTCTGTGATCCTGCTGCCGGTCCTGCACTGAATAAAGAGCTGCTGCTGATTTTACATAAAGACTGTCTGAGACTGGAATCTCTCGTCCCTGAGAGGGAGACTCTCTGTAAGGGTTCCACCCCATATCCCTGGGGCTTAACAGAGATGGAGGCGTTGCACCACTGAGTAAAGAATGGAGGCATTCACCCCAGAAACCTGGTCCTGTCACCCCCATACCATCGCAGGAGAATCAGGCCCTCCTGTTACCTACAGGTATGCACCACCAACAGACACGTAGCCAGACCCTAGTCCAGAGGGGGGGGGGGCAATCTGCGATTGGCCCCGGGAAGAGGGGCTACAAATAAATAAATGTGTATTGGGGTTTTTATACGTATTGTTTTTTTTTATATGTATGTGGGTGGGTTTTATATGTACAGTATTTTTTTTTTTAGATGTGCTTTTTTTAAATATGTATTGGGTCGGGGGTTTATATGTATTTGGGGGTTTATATGTATTTATTTTTTTCTATGTATTGTTTTTTGTATATGTATTGGGGGGTTATATGTATTGGGGAGGTGGTTTTTTTCCCTATGTATTTGGGGGGGGTTTAAATATTTGGGGGTGGAGGGGTTTTGTATATATTCGGGGGGAGGGGATTTTTTGTATGTATTTGGGGGTGGGAAGTTTTTTTGCATTGGGGGTTGAGTTTTTTGGTATATATTTTGTGGGGGGGATTGTGTGAGGTAGGGAGGGAATGAGTGTGAGGAGAGGGATTGAGTGAGAGAGGGGTAAATAACGGAGGGGGAAGAGAGACGTGAGTGAGGAAAAGAGGGTGTAAGAGCGAGGATTAATATTTGTGGGTGTTTCTTAATTGTAAGTATCAGAGTAGACCCGTCACAATGTCCAGGTTTGGACTCATGTAAGTTATTTCAATATGATCCATAAGCTTTTCCAGTGTCACAGAGTTTGGGAAGTTCTAACATTGTCAATAGTTAGTCAGGACAATTCTGGTCCACTTCCTGTTGTAGACCTTTGGACCTTGTCAGCAGAGTACTAGCATGGCCTGTTCTTGCTATCTCTGCTTTATGTTCAAGGACTGCTCTTGTTTTGTAGGAAAGCTGTTATCTTTAGTGACAGAGGGTGTGTGTGTGGTTATACTGGCCAACTCTCCTTATTTGTCAGAGAAAACTCTGATAAGTATCTTAAAAATATATATTTTTTCTCTTTTCCTCTATAACAAGTGGACATCCTATATCTTCCTGATAAGAGTTTTCATCTGTTTGTCATTGTCTGTGTGGGTTATGTGTGAGGAATGGACAATATATTAAAAGTGCAATCTGACACACATTTGATAATGTTTTGCTATAGTTGCTGCCTTTGGCAGCGTCCATAAAGGGGCAGACCGCGCGGACGCGTCAGCACGCTGAGCGATCAGGCTGCCTAAAGGCAGTGATCGTGTCTATACGGCGTGCGCGCGGAAGCGGGAGGGGGCTCACGATGTGCGTGAAATCAGTCAAAACTGATTTCTCGCGCGATACGGCGGTCACGTGAGCGGTTCGCCCAATGATGGCGAACCAGCTCCATGACGTCACTGGCCCGCCCATAGTCACACCCCCAGATGGCGCGCTTACTAAGACCTCAGCCTCCGCACGGCTGCAGTGTCTAAGGACGCCGCCTTTCTCTTGTGCTGCTCTCAGAATTGAAACCGAGTCCTTCCTCTACCTTTCATGCCAGGAGGCATTTGATCTCTGTAATAGTGATCCCAGCAGCCAAACTGTCTGTTGTAATCAGCGATTCTCCCTACTCAACTCAAATCAGCGGTTTCACTTATCTCTTCTTGCCACTTATATGAACTAGTCTCCCCCCTCTCTGGTCTCTCTCTCCCCTCTCTCTTGTCTCCCCCCTCTCTTGTCTCCCCCCTCTCTGGTCTCTCTCTCCCCCCTCTCTGGTCTCTCTCTCCCCTCTCTCTGGTCTCCCACCTCTTTGTTCTCTCTCTCCCCTCTCTCTGGTCTTCCCCCTCTCTGGTCTCTCTCTCCCCTCTCTCTGGTCTCCCCCCTCTCTGGTCTCTCTCCCCTCTCTCTGGTCTCCCCCCTCTCTGGTCTCTCTCTCCCCTCTCTCTGGTCTCCCCCCTCTCTGGTCTCTCTCCCCCCTCTCTCTGGTCTCCCCCCTCTCTGGTCTCTCTCTCCCCTCTCTCTGGTCTCTCTCTCCCCCCTCTCTGGTCTCCCCCCTCTATGGTCTCTCTCTCCCCTCTCTCTGGTCTCCCTCCTCTCTGGTCTCTCTCTCCCCCCTCTCTGGTCTCTCTCTCCCCTCTCTCTGTCTCTCTGGTCTCCTCTGTCTCTCCCTCCCCTCCTCTCTCCCCTCTCTGTATCTGGATATCTTATTTACCCTATATATCTTAACTGTCCTATACTACACCAAAATAACCTATACTGCTTTCTTCCAGATCTAACTCGGATCACACGGCAGACATCAGAATCCCCCCTAACCCAGAAGACAGGTAGAAAACACCTCCCCTCCAACTTATAACATTGCGGGAATGAGGTACCTGGACATTGAGGGACTGCGGATCAGGTAAGATCCCAGGCGGGATTGCTGCTTTAGATATTGTGAAGCGGGGACGTCCAGACACTGGTTAAGGGGTTCAGGAAACTAGTCATTCACATCTGGCTTTTATTTCTAGATCTGACATTTACACACACACACACACACACCCACACACCCACACCCACACACGTAACAAGGACTAATTGTAGTATAATGTAATACAATAAATACATTTATGTCAAAAACGAATGTTGTTCTGACTAGGAATTTATTAAATGTATTTTATTTATATATTTTATTTTAAAGCGGGGTTGGGGACGGGACTAGGGGCGGGGTTGGGGGCGGGACTCGGGTTGGGGCGGGGTTGGGGCGGGGTTGGGGGCGGGACTAGGTGGCGAGTAGATTTTTTGGTTGAGCAAGTAGATTTTTGGGTGATTTGTCGAACACTATATATATATATATATATATATATATATATATATATATATATATATATATATATATATATATATATATATAACAATAGCAAGAATGTTCAGGGCACTGAAAGGGAAAAAGTAAAAGGAAAAAACTTATCTGATCAGTCATGGTGCTCACAGTGCGGCCAGGATCACCATCCAGCAACAAAAAATAGATAAATACCCAATATCAAAGAATCTGGAGCACTCACAAATTCAAAAAATACAATTTAATGAAGTAACACAGGCATTAGGGGGTAATCACAGAAAAAAGAAGCAACGTTTCGGACCTTACGGTCCTTTCTCAAGTCTGAACAAGCTCCTCACCCCTACCACATGCAGCACTTATCACCTGAGATCAGACTTCAAAAGATTGTTCATGGTCCCAAGGCTCAACAAAGTATCCGGCCGTTCCTTCTTCTCTTACCGTGCACCCCAAAACTGGAACAACCTACCAGAGACTCTCACATCCACCACCAGTTTAAGTTCTTTCAAATCTAAGACTGTCTCACATTTTAATCTGGTCTGTAACTATTTCATACGCCCATAATATATATTTTCTTTAACTGTGCATGCAATGTCTTGTATATAATGTATACCCTGTTCATTTATGTAACTGTATTTGTAACCAAGTATTATTTGACTTAACTGTGTGCCCAGGACATACTTGAAAACGAGAGGTAACTCTCAATGTATTACTTCCTGGTAAAATATTTTATAAATAAATAAATAAAATTCTCTGTGTGTGTCTCTCTCCCCCATTCTCTGTGTGCTGCCTCTTTCTCCCCATTTTGTGTGTGTGTCTCTCTCCCCCATTCTCTGTGTGCTGCCTCTCTCTCCCACCCCCCATGCTGCCTCTATCCTCCCCCCATGCTGCTTCTCCTCCCCCCCATGCTGTCTCTCTCCTCCCCCCCATGCTGCCTCTCCCCCCCCATGCTGCCTCTCTCCCTTCCCCCATGCTGCCTCTCTCCCTCCCCCCCACATGCTGCCCCTCTCTCCACCCCATGCTGCCTCTCTTTCCCCCCCCCCCATGTCTCTCTCTCTCCCCCCCCCCATGCTGTCTTAACTCTGTGCCCAGGACATACTTGAAAATGAGAGGTAACTCTCAATGTATTATTTCCTGGTAAAATATTTTATAAATAAATATGTAGCCCTGGTAAGAAATAGGGCTATATCTCTATCCTCCTACTGGTATAAGCCCTGGTAAAGACAGGCTCCCAGTAGTTATCAGGGGTTTCCCCCACATCAAGCCCTGCTCTGAGTGGTGGAAGTAGGTCACCTGACCCTGTGTGGAAGGCATAGACACAGGGGCGGTACCTGCTGATGTCATGAAGGGGAAGGCTGTCTCAATTTAGAGTGTATCTGTTCCTGTCAGTGACAGTAGTTGAGTCCTGGGTTCAGTCCTTGGAGTTGGTGTTGGAGTGTCTGACTTGACAGTCAGAGTATGTGAGCTAGCTAGGTTCCTGAGGAGTAGGGCCTAGTGAGTTATAGGTGGACCAATACCTCTCACCCTGCCTAGGGGGTGAGGGAAGAGCTAGCCCCACCCTGAGTGCCCGTGGCTTGGGGTGGAGGCAGGGAGAAGAGATACCATCCTGAGGGAGAGCAGTCTGGAGGAGGGGAACAAGCTGTACATGACTGTCTGTGATCCTGCTGCCGGTCCTGCACTGAATAAAGAGCTGCTGCTGATTTTACATAAAGACTGTCTGAGACTGGAATCTCTCGTCCCTGAGAGGGAGACTCTCTGTAAGGGTTCCACCCCATATCCCTGGGGCTTAACAGAGATGGAGGCGTTGCACCACTGAGTAAAGAATGGAGGCATTCACCCCAGAAACCTGGTCCTGTCACCCCCATACCATCGCAGGAGAATCAGGCCCTCCTGTTACCTACAGGTATGCACCACCAACAGACACGTAGCCAGACCCTAGTCCAGAGGGGGGGGGGGGGCAATCTGCGATTGGCCCCGGGAAGAGGGGCTACAAATAAATAAATGTGTATTGGGGTTTTTATACGTATTGTTTTTTTTTATATGTATGTGGGTGGGTTTTATATGTACAGTATTTTTTTTTTTTAGATGTGCTTTTTTAAATATGTATTGGGTCGGGGGTTTATATGTATTTGGGGGTTTATATGTATTTATTTTTTTCTATGTATTGTTTTTTGTATATGTATTGGGGGGTTATATGTATTGGGGAGGTGGTTTTTTTCCCTATGTATTTGGGGGGGGTTTAAATATTTGGGGGTGGAGGGGTTTTGTATATATTCGGGGGGAGGGGATTTTTTGTATGTATTTGGGGGTGGGAAGTTTTTTTGCATTGGGGGTTGAGTTTTTTGGTATATATTTTGTGGGGGGGATTGTGTGAGGTAGGGAGGGAATGAGTGTGAGGAGAGGGATTGAGTGAGAGAGGGGTAAATAACGGAGGGGGAAGAGAGACGTGAGTGAGGAAAAGAGGGTGTAAGAGCGAGGATTAATATTTGTGGGGGTTTCTTAATTGTAAGTATCAGAGTAGACCCGTCACAATGTCCAGGTTTGGACTCATGTAAGTTATTTCAATATGATCCATAAGCTTTTCCAGTGTCACAGAGTTTGGGAAGTTCTAACATTGTCAATAGTTAGTCAGGACAATTCTGGTCCACTTCCTGTTGTAGACCTTTGGACCTTGTCAGCAGAGTACTAGCATGGCCTGTTCTTGCTATCTCTGCTTTATGTTCAAGGACTGCTCTTGTTTTGTAGGAAAGCTGTTATCTTTAGTGACAGAGGGTGTGTGTGTGGTTATACTGGCCAACTCTCCTTATTTGTCAGAGAAAACTCTGATAAGTATCTTAAAAATATATATTTTTTCTCTTTTCCTCTATAACAAGTGGACATCCTATATCTTCCTGATAAGAGTTTTCATCTGTTTGTCATTGTCTGTGTGGGTTATGTGTGAGGAATGGACAATATATTAAAAGTGCAATCTGACACACATTTGATAATGTTTTGCTATAGTTGCTGCCTTTGGCAGCGTCCATAAAGGGGCAGACCGCGCGGACGCGTCAGCACGCTGAGCGATCAGGCTGCCTAAAGGCAGTGATCGTGTCTATACGGCGTGCGCGCGGAAGCGGGAGGGGGCTCACGATGTGCGTGAAATCAGTCAAAACTGATTTCTCGCGCGATACGGCGGTCACGTGAGCGGTTCGCCCAATGATGGCGAACCAGCTCCATGACGTCACTGGCCCGCCCATAGTCACACCCCCAGATGGCGCGCTTACTAAGACCTCAGCCTCCGCACGGCTGCAGTGTCTAAGGACGCCGCCTTTCTCTTGTGCTGCTCTCAGAATTGAAACCGAGTCCTTCCTCTACCTTTCATGCCAGGAGGCATTTGATCTCTGTAATAGTGATCCCAGCAGCCAAACTGTCTGTTGTAATCAGCGATTCTCCCTACTCAACTCAAATCAGCGGTTTCACTTATCTCTTCTTGCCACTTATATGAACTAGTTCAAAGTGGCCAACTCCAGTCCTAAAGGGCCACCAACAGGTCAGGTTTTAAGGATATCCTTGCTTCAGCACAGGTGTCTCAATCAGTGGCTCAGTCAACAACTGAGCCACTGATTGAGCCACCTATGTTGAAGCAGGAATATCCTTCAAACCTGTCCTGTTGGTGGCCCTTGAGTACGATGTGCAACATGTCTGATATCGGTGCAAACAAAATCTATAGCATTGTAATCAAACAGATAAGATAGTATAGATAAAGCTGCATTTCACAGATTCAAAAGTTCATCAGAATGTGTGCATCCTTCTGCTGGCCATGTCTGTGTAGCAGTTTATATCAATTGTGAGAGACCTACCTAGGTCTGATGAGTCACATGTGGTGTTGGCTATATATTTTATACTGGGATTAGCGCCAGACGGAGTAGCCCTGCCCTCAGTCACCTGGTTCAATCACTGCAGTGGTAATAAGATACTAAGGGGGCTATGCACTAAGCAGCATGTTTTTGCGCCCGATTGGGAATTTTTGACTCGCTTGATACAAAGTGAAGCCAAACGTGGGATTCACTAACAAGTGAAGCGCATTTTGGTCTGGGCGGGCAAAAATATGCCAGATCTTGCGAGTTGCTTCCCCCCCCCCCCCTGCTATTGTGCTTAAAGTTATACAGCGTGATAGCTGCTAGAAAAAAAAGCAGCCTGTAAGAGCTGCATGGAGACGCTGCATTTCCATGCACGGCTCTTACAGGCGATCGTACTGTACAAATATTCATTTTAATACTAGTGTACATGAGCAGGGGGTCTCCGGAGCTGAACCGCATTGGTTTCAGCCTCGGGGACCCCCTACTTCATGTGATACAGGCCCCGTTATGGGGTGCCGGTATCCCCTGTGATTTTAAAGCTCCCGCGTTACGTGACCGGGGGATTTAAATCCTGCAGGGGGATACCAGCACCCCATAATGGGGCCTGTATCTCATGATGTAGTGGGTCCCCGAGGCTGAAACCAGTGCGGTTCAGCTCAGGAGACCCACTGCTCATGTACACTAGTATCAAAACACACATCACAATAAAAAATAATTCATTACCGTAGCAGCTATCCGCTGTGGTAATGAAGCTGCTTTATTATAGTTCCGAGATGAACCGCATTGATTTCAGTCTCGGGGACCCCCTGATTCCTGAGTTACAGGCCCAGATATGGGGGGCCGGTATCTCCATTATTTACATGTCACACGACGTGGACGCTTTAAAAATGGCGTCGACAGTGGCATCCGATGCCCCATACCAAGGCCTGTAACTCGGGAAGCAGGGGGTCCCTGAGCCAGAAATCAAAGCGGTTCAGCTCAGGAGACCCCCTGCTCCCGCACACTATTAAAAAATACATTAAAGCAGCTTCATTACCTTAGCGGCTATCCGCTAAGGCAATGAAGGGGTTAAGGCACAATAGCATGTTTATTGGGGACAATTGTCCCCAATAAACATTGCAATATACAACTCACCCACCCCTTGTGCCCCCAATAACCACTATACCCCTAACATACATAAAAGATCTTTTTTTTTTTATGCACAGGAGTTATACTATTGATCGGCTGTGGCCCTCAGGTGTTCCCCACGGGTGTCCGGGGGCCCCACAGGGGTCCCCGGGTGGTCCCCGCAGGTGTCCGGGGGTCCCCGCTTGCCTGCGGTACCAATTCTTTGCCCCCCCTAAAAAGACATAAATGAATACTTTTAAATAAATACACCCCCCTCGCCCCTTAACACTTACAGTACAATAATGGTCCAAATTACTATTATCCACATATGGATAATAGTGCATTTGCCCATTTAAAATACAACATTAAGCAGCATAAATAAAGTAAATAAATCTTGCACTCACCCCTGCCAAGCTGCTAAGATGAAGGCCGTCCTCATTCTCATCACCGTCCATGCCCTCCATTGCTACAAACAATACAGTACATAAAATAAAACAATCTAATGTCCCCTAACCCCTTAATCACCTTAGCGGTTAGTAACCGCTATAGTAATTAAGGGGTTAGCCCACCCTCTGCCACTACGCACCCAGGAGGCCTAACCACCCTCCCCACGCAACTACCCCACCTTTCACCCATTTATTGGTACAGTGGGTACATCAGGCTCATATTATATGGGCATGATTTACCACTATAGCAAGAAATGGGGAAGGAATAAAAAACAGGCCCAAATAAAAAACTTCACATAGCAAAATAAAACACAACACATAGCAAAATAAAACACATCACATAGCCAATTAAATAGATAACAAATGCCAATAAAACAATTGAATGGCACGGTGGGCACATCATGCCCATATTATATGGGCGTCATTTAACACTATGCCAGTCAATGGTCAACCTAAAAAAAACAATCACAAACAAGAGCCAATGCAATCAAAACAATGAGAAACTAAAAACAAATAAAGAAGTAAACAGAACTAAATTCCACCAATCAATTAATACAATCCAAAATAAATACCACAATTAACAATTAAAACACCGAAACAAAACCATTAATAAATAAATGAAAGCTCAAAGTAAACATCATCAGACAAAATCTAACTGCCAAAAAGAAGACACTATGAAAAAGCAAGCCTCCCCCCTGAAAGAAACAATTTAAAACACCACTAAAAATTACATCTTACTAAATAAAAATAAAAATTTAATTGGCCACACATTTCTAAACAAAGACAAAAACAACCATTGCTTGTCCCCTGTATGTATGTATCTCCATAAAGAGACATACATAAATACAGTGGCAATGAATGGGCATAAAAAAAATGCCATCACAGAAAAAATAAAATGAAAAACCTTTAAAATAAAAATAACATACATTGTATGTTTTTCCTTACCTTTAGATGTCTTCGTCCTCCGATTCCTGGGGACACCGCAAGCTCTCGAACCAATCCACGAACCCAAACAACAACAGGCCACATGTAAAATAAATCCAAAGTCCTCTTCTTTCTTTTTCTTCATCATTTTTTTCATAATTTGTAATCCAATTTCGGGGTCTTTCAGGGTCTATGGAGGTCTTCGAGGGTCTTTGGGGGTCTTCTTCTTCTTCATCTGTATCTTCTCCCAGCTTCTGCAGGCACGCCCTTGTAGTAATGTTTTTGATTTGGGCCTGTTTTTTTTATTCCTTCCCCATTTCTTGTTATAGTGGTAAATCATGCCCATATTATATGAGCATGATGTACCCACTGTACGAATGAATGGGTGAAGGGTGGCAGTAGTTGCCTGGGGAGGGTGGTTAGGCCTCCTTAGTGGGTAGTTGTAGAGGGTGGGTTAACCCCATAATTACTATAGTGCCAGGGTGGGCAACCCTGTCGCCATTCGCCACCTGTGGTGAATTGGCAGTGAAACTGTGGCGAACAGGGCCGCCGGGACTCCCTGAGGGGGGGATTTCTAACTTTCCTAACAGGCGGCAGGGGGAGATGATATGCAGCGGTGGAAGACGGTAAGCTGCGCGGGAGATGGTATGCGGCACCGGGCTGAAAGTATTAGCCGGTAACATAATGACTTGAGTGAGAGTCAGAGCAGGACTGCAGGGGAGGTGTGCCATCTAGCAGCCTGACCCGGAACTTCCTGTCTGCTGCTACCTCACCGCTCCTCTCCCCGTGCTGCTCCTGCTCTGACTCAAGAGATTCTACTACCGGACAAGGTAGGCATGGATGGGAGGACTGGGAGAGATGTGAGGGGGCTGGAAGAGATGTGATGGGGGCTGTGAGAGATGTGAGGGGGGCTGGGGGAGATGTGAGGGGGCTGGGTGAGATGTGATGGGGGCTGGGTGAGATGTGATGGGGGCTGGGTGAGATGTGATGGGGGCTGGGAGAGATGTGAGGGGGGCTGGGTGAGATGTGAGGGGGCTGGGAGAGATGTGATGGGGGCTGGGTGAGATGTGAGGGGGCTGGGTGAGATGTGAGGGGGCTGGGTGAGATGTGAGGGGGCTGGGTGAGATGTGAGGGGGCTGGGTGAGATGTGAGGGGGCTGGGAGAGATGTGAGGGGGCTGGGAGAGATGTGATGGGGGCTGGGTGAGATGTGAGGGGGCTGGGAGAGATGTGATGGGGGCTGGGTGAGATGTGAGGGGGCTGGGAGAGATGTGATGGGGGCTGGGTGAGATGTGATGGGGGCTGGGTGAGATGTGATGGGGGCTGGGTGAGATATGAATGGGCTGGGTGAGATGTGAGGGGGCTGGGTGAGATATGAGGGGGCTGGTGAGATGTGAGGGGGGCTGGGAAAGATGTGAGGGGGGCTGGGTGAGATGTGAGGGGGGCTGGGTGAGATGTTCAACTGAATAAAAACATTAAAAAAAACATAAATATAATACATAAACATAAAACATCTCCCCCGTCGCCCTTCCCCCTCCCCTCCTTGTGGCAGATAATCTGTTACTAAAAAATTTGAATCCCACCACTGGGGGGGAGAGGGGTTTTTTGAAGATGGGGGAGATCAAGGGTGCTGAGGGAGATCAAGGGTGCTGGGGGAGATGATGAAGGGGAGTTAAATGAGATGGTGATGAGGGGGTGAGGAGATGATGATGAGGAGGGTAGTGGTGGTGGTGTAAGAGGGGGTGAGCGGATGAGGGGGGTTGCGGTCTGAGGGCTGTTCTATAGTGCGTGTGCTTGCTGCACCGTGTGCGCGCGTGGCAGTTATAGTTGGCTGAGGTTAGTCAGCCTTTCTATAATGGTGCCGCGCACGGCAGGGAGTGTGGAACCGGCCGACAGAGGGGGAAGATGAGGAAATTAAAGATTTTACGTCACTACCACCACTGAAATGTATGTATATGTGTGTGTGTGTGTGTGTGTACGTACAATGTTAATAAATAATTTAGTAAAGCATTTCTTTATTTATTTCAAACGTATTTATAACACACACACACACATACATATACACACACATACACACAGTACCTCACTCGCTCACAGCATACACACAAAAAGCATGCGTCACGTGCACGCGCGTTCGCACGGGCGCACACACTATAGAACGGCCCTGAGAATTTATAAACTTGTTCAAACAGTGTGTGTTTCAAATTTTCACATGCGCAACATAATACCTCAATTTTTACATTGTGTGGCTATTTTCACTTCTAATTCGCCACACCTGTGGCTACATTGAAAAATAGGTTGCCCACCCCTGCTATAGCGAGTACTAACCGCTAAGGTGATTAAAGGGTTAGGGGCTATTAGATTGGGTTTTTTTTATGTACTGTATTGTTTGTGGCAACGGAGGACATGGACGGTAATGAGGATGAGGACGGCCTTCGTCGTGGCAGCCTGGCAGGGGTAAGTGCAAGTTTTATTTACTTTATTTATGTTGCTTAATGTTGTATTTCAGTTGAACAAATGCACTATTATCCATATGTGGATAATAGTAATTTGGCCATTATTGTACTGTATGTGTTGGGGGCATGGCGGGGAGGGGGGTGTTTTTATTTAAAAGTATTGTTTATTTTCTGTTGGGCACATGATTGGTACCGCAGGCCAGCGGGGAACCCAGGACTCCTGCAGGGATCACCCGAGGGCCACAGACACCCGTGTGGATCACCCAAGGGCCCGCGGACTCCCGCGGGGATCACCTGGGGACACCCGCCTGCCTGTTGTATTAACGGTGTCCTGAAAAAAAGGTAAACAATGATTTTTTTACTGTCTCCAGCTCTTTTGCGCCAGCCTTTAGCTGGTGCAAAAATCTGGCCTGCTTTTAAAGCACAATTGACTTATCACTGCTTTGTCAATCCCGCTGACTGGCAAAAAAATGGTGCGTTTGCCGTTTTTTTTCCCCATGGCTGAAAAAACGCCTTTTAAGGCCGATAAAGCGCTGTTATCACTGCTTAGTCACAAACAAACAATAAAGTCCTGGCGCAAATTATCAAAGAGAATACCAGTCCTTCCTTCAGAAACAAAGGGGAGGGTAGAAAAATGGACTCCAGGACAGTCCTGTTCACACTGTTCTTTTTTTCTTTATGGAAGATTCTCTTGTTCCAAATCTCTAATCCTGATGTTCTGCAGAGAAAAAATACAAAAAACAAAGAACCATTGCGCAGTACTCTCTGAGTAATGGAAACTCCTCTCCCCAGCCACTAGCTACTTACAGCAAGGCTGTAGGGAATGGACCTTGATTGGTATCTTTATCTTGGGA
>NC_134487.1:154283270-154327257 GCF_040206685.1 Ascaphus truei
ACCTGCAGCCAATCCCCTGCGGCCCGGCTGGCATTCTAAGTCCCGCCCCCCGGCAACCATTCATTCAACATGTAAAAAAAAAACTTACCTGCTCCCGCACGGCATCCTCCTCACCGCCGCCTCGCCGCATACCGGGACCAGGGCCTAAACCCAGGACATTTCCGGGACGGGCAGGGAACCGGTACAGGACACAAAAAACCGGGACTGTCCGGGCAAAATCGGGACAAATGGTCACCCTACTTATACTTGATTGTTTTTTTTTGGTACTGAGCGATAACTGTATTTTTGTGTGTTCATTTTAAAGCAGCAATACAGGTTAACTTAAAAAATATATAGAGCTGAACCCCTTTTAATTTGAGCATTGGGGACCCTTTGCTTCCAGAGATTCTTACCTTAGTAGGGGTGCCGGTTGGTATCCCTGCAAGCAGAAAAACGGTGATCCTTAATCTAATGGTGGCTTTTAAATGTCCATGGCACACTGGAGAGGAACGTGATAGGGGCAGTGTGAGTGTGTTACTTGCATCGCACAGGGGGTTACATAAATATGTAAGGTAGATTTTGCTGGGCCCCTTAAATATAGCCACCATTAAGCATTTTCTAAGAAATTCCTTGAAACTCAGCACAGTTTGCTGTATCTTTTGAATCACTGCTGCATGTGTTGTATTATTCATGGTTTTTTTCAATGGTATTTTCTTTTCGTAGTTGGGCTTTAATGAGAAAGCATATCTTAGGCCGCGTCCAGGCTGTGAGCTTGCTGCGAGCGTGCGATCAAAACAATTAAAGTAAATTGTAGGGTCCATGCTGTGCGCGCACGTGAGCGTGCTTAGGCGCGATGCTTGCCGAGACAAATGTTTTTGTATTTTTTGCGCTTGCCCTGGTCGCGTGCGCGTTTCAGCCAATGAGGGTGAACCGCTCACGTGAGGACGTCACGGGCACGACCCCCTACGCACACAACTAGCTGGCCAGGAATTGCCCGGTTAATAGTCTACCCTGGACGAGGCCTTTAGCTTTCAAACAAACGTTCATACAACTTCTACATGTGTTACATGTCGGAAAAGCTGGAACATTTAACTGCAAATCTAACGTATGTTGGTACAGTAGACTGGACTGAGGTTTTCCATACCTGAACCTCTGAATATTAGTTTGATGTAATGCAGAGATATTTTTTGCATCGCCTGTGGATTGCACCTGCCTTATCCTTCTCTCCATGGAAACTATTTTCACCTTGTCTTAGGGAAATATTTCCCTGAAGTAAATGCATACAATGTGGTATCCATGGTACCACTTACTCGACCACCTTTAGATTCATACTAAAGTCAGACAATGACAATGCTGTGTTCTGTAGATACAAGACGCTCTACATCTGATTTCAAGTCGCACTCGACCACCTGCCACTAGGAACCGTGCAGAAAACAGCCATGCAGCGATGCACCTCACACACTGCCATTTTTAAAAGGTTAACATACATTTTCTATTACCTCAGTAGACAAGGGGGGGGGGGGCTTAGACAATGGGGGAGAGAGAGAAGTGAGACAAGGGGGGGGAGAGAGAAGTGAGACAAGGGGGGAGGTAAGTGAGACAAGTTGGGGGAGAGAGAAGTGAGACAAAGGAGGGAGTGAGACAAGGGGGGTGAGAAGAAAGTGAGACAAGAGGGGAGGGAGTGAGACAAGGGGGAGAGGGAAGTGAGACAAGGGGGTGGGGGGAGTAAGACAAGGGGAATTGATGTGAGGCATGGGGGGGAGAGAGAAGTGAGACAAGGGGGAGAGAGAAGTGAGACAAGGGGGAAAGGCAAGTGAGACAAGGGGGGAGTGAGACAAGGGGGGTGAGAAGAAAGTGAGACAAGGGGGAGGGAGTGAGACAAGGGGAGGAGAGAAGTGAGACAAGGGGGGAGAGAGACAAGGGGGGTGAGAAGAAAGTGAGACAAGTGGGGAGGGAGTGAGACAAGGGGGAGAGGGAAGTGAGACAAGGGGGGAGAGAAGTGAGACAAGGGGAGGGAAGTGAGACAAGGGAGAGAGAAGTGAGACTAGGGGTGAAGTGAGACAGGGGGATAGAGAGGGAAGTGAGACAAGGGGGGGGTGAGACAAAGGGGGAGGGAAGTGAGATAAGGGGGAGAGGGAAGTGAGACATGGGGGGGTGATAAGAGTGACAAGGGGGAAGAGAGAAGTGAGACAATGGGGGGAGAGAGAAATGAGACAAGGGGGGAGAGAGAAGTGAGACAAGGGGAGGTAAGTGAGACAAGTTGGGGGAGAGAGAAGTTAGACAAGGGGGGGAGTGAGACAAGGGGGGTGAGAAGAAAGTGAGACAAGGGGGAGGGAGTGAGACAAGGGGGAGAGGGAAGTGAGACAAGGCGGTGGGGGGAGTAAGACAAGGGGAATTGATGTGAGGCAAGGGGGGGAGAGAGAAGTGAGACAAGGGGAAGAGAGAAGTGAGACAAGGGGGAAAGGCAAGTGAGACAAGGGGGTCAGTTAGACAAGGGGGAGGGAAGTGAGACAAGGGGAGGAGAGAGAAGTGAGACAAGGGGGGAGAGAGAGAAGTAAGACAAGGGGGAGGTAAGTGAGACAAGTTGGGGGAGAGAGAAGTGAGACAAAGGGGGGAGTGAGACAAGGGGGGTGAGAAGAAAGTGAGACAAGGGGGAGGGAGTGAGACAAGGGGGAGAGAGTGAGACAAGGGGGAGAGGGAAGTGAGACAAGGGGGTGGGGGGAGTAAGACAAGGGGAATTGAGTGAGACATAGGGGGGAGAGAGAAGTGAGACAAGGGGGAAAGGCAAGTGAGACAAGGGGGGGAGTGAGACAAGGGGGGTGAGAAGAAAGTGAGACAAGGGGGAGGGAGTGAGACAAGGGGAGGAGAGAAGTGAGACAAGGGGGGAGAGAAGTGAGACAAGGGGGGAGAGAAGTGAGACAAGGGGAGGGAAGTGAGACAAGAGAGAGAGAGAAGTGAGACGGGGTGAAGTGAGACAGGGGGATAGAGAGGGAAGTGAGACTAGGGGTGAAGTGAGACGGGGATAGAGAGGGAAGTGAGACAAGGGGGGGAGTGAGACAAAGGGGGGAGGGAAGTAAGATAAGGGGGGAGAGAAGTGAGATACGGGGGAGAGGGAAGTGAGACATGGGGGGGAGAGAGAAATGAGACAAGGGGGGGAGAGAGAAGTGAGACAAGGGGAGGTAAGTGAGACAAGTTGGGGGAGAGAGAAGTGAGACAAAGGAGGGAGTGAGACAATGGGGGTGAGAAGAAAGTGAGACAAGTGGGGAGGGAGTGAGACAAGGGGGAGAGGGAAGTGAGACAAGGGGGTGTGGGAGTAAGACAAGGGGAATTGATGTGAGGCAAGGGGGGGAGAGAGAAGTGAGACAAGGGGGAGAGAGAAGTGAGACAAGGGGGGAAAGGCAAGTGAGACAAGGGGGTCAGTTAGACAAGGGGGGGGGAAGTGAGACAAGGGGAGGCGAGAGAAGTGAGACAAGGGGGGAGAGAGAGAAGTGAGACAAGGGGGAGAGAAGTGAGACAAGGGGAGGGAAGTGAGACAAGAGAGAGAGAAGTGAGACTAGGGGGGGAGTGAGACAAAGGGGGGAGGGAAGTGAGATAAGGGTGGAGAAAAGTGAGACACGGGGGTGAGGGAAGTGAGACATGGGGGGGAGAGAGAAGAGTAACAAGGGGGGTGAGACATGGGAGGGAGGGAGACATGGGGGGGAGTGACAAAGGGGGAGAGAGAAGTGAGACAAGGGGGAGAGGGAAGTGAGACAAGGGGGAGTGGACTCTTCAGGGAAAAAATACAGGTTTTAGCTATATTTTGAATGTGAGAGAGAAGTCGAGAGTGACCCCTAGGCAGCGTGCTGTTGATACAAGGTGTATAATAATGCTTTCAACAGTAATGTAGGAGGTAGTAGGGCTAGTTTTGTGAGGAAATATAAGGAGCTCTGTTTTTGACATGTTAAGTTTCAGTCAGTGCAAGGCCATCCAGGATGATATAGCAGAGAGACATTCAGAAACTTTGGTCTGTACAGTAGGTGTACGGTCAGAGGTTGAAAAGTAAATTTGTGCCCATGGATAGGCCCCTAAGGCTAGGGATAATGGGAGAATGTGAAAACTGGAATTAGGAGATAAGTCCAGAACCCAAAGGCGGGAGAACTGGACGAACCTCAAAGGACCACCCCCTCCCCCCCAACCACCACCCACCCCCCCTCCGTTTGTCTATTTCCCCCCCCCTATAACCCCCACACCCACCCACCTCTCTACCCTTACCCCCAAATCTTAAAACAATATGTTGGCCAATATCCACTCAGTTCAATCAAAGTTAAACAGTTATATGTTGTTAACAAAAATGTACCTATACATGTATATGTCAATGCCAATAAAAAAGATTGATACAAAAAAAAAGTAAATTTGTGTGTCATCAGCATAGAGGTGATATTTGAACCCAAGAGCTGTGATAACGTCACCTAGAGAGAGTGTGTAAAGAGAAAAGAGGAGGAGGAGGTGTTAGTAAAAGGGACACTGAAAGTACTATGGGAGAGGTAAGAGGAGATTCAGGGTAGAGCCTTGTTACAGATACCAAGAGTATTGAGAATGTGAAGGAGAAGAGGGAGGTCCACCATATCAAATGCTGTAGAGAGGTTGAGTAATATGAGTAGAGTGCAGTGACCTTTGTCTTTGGCAGCATGGTGGTCATTAGTTATTTTAGTGAGGGCTGTTTCAGTTTAGTGAGCAGTGCGGAAGCCAGATTGTAGAACGTCTAGGAGGTGAGAAAATGGAGCAAGAAAGAGAATACAGTACAAGGCGTTCGAGGAGTTTAGAGGCAAAAAGCAGGAGGGAGACAGGACGATAGTTAGAAAGACAGGTAGGGTCAAGCTTGCTGTTTTTGAGTAATGGTATAACTGCTGCATGTTTGAAGGAGGAGGGAAAGGTACCAGAGAAGAGGGAGGAGTTAAAAATGTGTGTGAGCGTAGGGATTAGAGTAGAAGCAAGAGGTTTTAGGAGATGGGAGGGAATAAGGTCAAGAGGGCAAGTCGTAGAGGGAAAGGAGGAGATCAGCAACCATACATCTTCCTTTGTAACAGCGGAAAATAGTCAAGGAAGGCAGGAGGAGAGTTAGGAAGGGGTGTAGGATGGGAGGAGGATACATAGGGGATGTCCTGACATATGGATTCCACCTTTTTCTTGAAATAGTCAGCAAAGTCCTGAAAATGAAATGGAGAAACAAAAAAGAAGTAGCAGAGGATGGTCTGAGTAAAGAGTCAAAGACAGAGAAGAGTCGACGTGGGTTAGACTTGTGTGTGTTGATTAGTGAAGAAAATTAGGTTTATTTAGCCTGGGAGAGGGCAGAGTTGAAACAGGATAGGATACATTTGTAGTGAAGGACATCTGCAAGAGTGTGATTCTCCAGAGGCGTTCTGAGAAACAAGTGTAGGAACACAGCATGCACGTGTGGAAATTTAGCCAGGGTCTGGGGTTATCAGGGCGAGAATGGCAGAGATAAAGAGGGACATGTAGATCAAGAGAGGAGGATAGGGCAAAGTTGTAGTTCCTGACCAGGTTGTCAGGGTCTGGAACAGAGCTGAGAGAGGAGAGGAAAGAGCACAAAGTGGAATCAAAAGTTGGTAGATTAATAGAGCACAGGTCTCTGCAGAAACAAGGGATAGATAGAGATGGAGAAGGGAAGAAGTGAGAGAGAAAATGAGATGAGATGATGGTCAGAAAGAGGAAAGGGGGAAATGGAGAAATCAGAGAGAAAAGTTTTTTGTGAAAACCAGGTCTATGTAGTTGCTATCCTTGTGAGTGCTGGATGCGGTCCACTGTTGAAGGCCAAAAGAAGACATTAGAGAGAGAAAGCGGGAAGCCAAAGGGAGAAAGGGGTCATCAATATGGCAGTTGAAGTCCCAAGGAGAAGAACAGGGGACTCTGAGGACACAAAGAAGAGAGCCAGGATTCAAAGTGAGAGAGAAAGACAGAAGGTTGATGAATAGAGGTAGGTGCGTGCTAGATAACTGCCATGTAGACAGGGAGTTGAGAAAAAAGCTGGACAGCGTGAGCCTCAATGGAGGGAAAAGAGAGGGAGGAATAGAAAAAGGTTCGGTAACAGCAGATAGAAGAGAGGGGGAGCCCCACTCCTCTACCCCTGCCATCAGGGCGCATTGTATGGGAGAAAGAAAGGCCACGTAAGAGATGGCAGCTTCCAGTGCAGAGTCAGACTGAGTGAGCCAAGTCTCAGTTATAGTAAAGAGGAGCAGAGTGAGATAAAAAGAAGTAGTGCACAAAGAGGCACTTGTTGCAAAGGGAGAGAGTATTCCAAAGGGCACAAGAGAAAGGGAGACAAGGGGGGTGACAGAAGTGAGATTAGGGAGAGAGAAGTGAGATAGGGGGGTTACAGAGATGTGAGACGGGGGGGGTGGGAGAGGAGTAAGACAAGGAGGATGGGAGAGAAGGGGGTGAGAGAGAAATGATATAGGGGGAGAGAGAAGTGAGACAAGGGGGGAGAAGTGAGACGGGGGGAGAAGTGAGACAAAGGGGGTCGGAGAGCTATGAGACCAAGGGTTGAGAAGTGAGATGGGTGGGAGAGAAGTGAGATGAGGGGGAGGAGAGAAGTGACACAAGGGATTTGGGAGAGAAGTGAGACAAGAGGGTGAGAAGAGTGAGATATGGGGGGTGAAAGTGAAGTGAGACAAGGGGGCATGAAAGAGAAGTGAGACAAGGAGGGGTGATAGTGAAGTGAAACAAGGTGAAGGTTGAGAAGTGAGGCAAGGAGGGGGTGAGAGAGAAAAGGATGGGTAGAGAGAAGTGGGGGGGGGGTGAGAGAAAGTGGGTAGAGAGGGGTGAGAGAAGCAGGGTTAGAAGGGGGAGATAAGTGAGACAAAGGAGGGGGGAGATATAGGAGAGAAGGTAGTAAGAGATAAAGGAGGGGCATTTAGGAAACGTAGGAAAAGTATGTGTGGGAGAAGCTGGTGAAGAGGGGACTATGTGAGGAGAAACTAATGAGGAGGGAAGCTTGTGGGACCACACACTGTGACAGTGAGTGGGTAACCAGGCCATAAATAAAGGTCTTATGTCTGGCTGGTTACCTCTGAGCCATTTTGTGGAGATTAGTGTCAGCTCTTGAACCCAGTCATGGCACATGCATTGTACTGTAATAAAGAATTTATGTGTGTTTTACCTTTCCAGGTATGCTAACCAGTGGAGATTCTCAGGCTATGAGTTTCAGGGTGGGTTTTGCGGTGAAAGTGTTGTCGGAATGTGTCCAGGTAGAAGGGGTCCAGAGTTGCTGGCCACCCAAAAAATGTATCCAGGAATCAGGTCAGATTCCTGGGGACATGTAGACACAAACCTCCGGGCAAAGTCCTCCCTGGAAAGCAGTTGCACGACTCACCGCCAGGTTTACCTGCTTCAGCACAGACCAGAAAGGTAAATGAGGGCATAGGGATATATGTATAACGGGTACAGTAAAAGGTCCCTAGGTTAATGGGAGTCCCCAGTATATGCCCCAATCACCAGAACCCAGTATAGAGGTTCTGGGTGCTTCAACCATCGATAAGGTTGCAAGCTGATTTTATGTCTAAGTCCAAATTCCTATGTGTTTAGAAAAGTAACTCTTGGATTGAACTTAAGCTTTATTTGGTTCAACTTTTTACAAATTTTCTTATAGGAAGGTCTAGGAGTGCTAAAACTGAATGTGCGCATCTTTTCAGTCAAAGCTAAGCAAAGAAGGACAGACAAAATTGTTAAATATGGTTATCTTCGACATTGTGAATAATGGTATATGTTTATGCACTGTTTATGAGCTGGGGATTTCCAAGTCCGTGGTTCCGAGAGACCCCGTGGTTACCAAGCCTGGCGTCACTGAGTCTGCTCGGGTCCTAGAGTTGAAAGCCACAGAGATTGCCAAGGTGTTAAAGCCATTTGAGTGGAGGAGTTAGACTCAAATGTCCTCATCCTGGCATGAATAGAAGTCATCGGACTACCATTCGCCCAGCCCAGACTATCCTGGAACCAGGGTCACGTGTGATGTGTGAATAGCTCCAGTTAGCTTAACTTGGCCCCCTTTTCAAAGCACACCAAGTCCTGCTATATTTTCTTTACTTTATTGAGAAAGCATCAATCATATACAGGCACTTGTGGATGGTATGGTGTGGTGAGAGAGTGCTACTCTGTGGGTGCTTTATAATCAGAGGCAGGTAAAAAGGAAATGGCCTTGCCAAGAGGTGTGTAGCATAGGAGCACTCACTCAGCCAGGTCAAGAAGGAAAAGGAACTGTGTAATGGTTGTAACACAGGACTAGGGTCAGGGCTAAACTACCTGTGAAAACAGACGGGAGAATGGAAAAGTCCATGTAACTTGGAGGACTGGAGATGTTGCCAGGGCAACCAGGGTCTAGCAGACTGGAGAGAGAAAAGTATCATAAATGTATCCATTCCATTTGCACTAGGAGTGAAGCTGCAGGGAAAGCTTACATCCAATTAAAGCTAGCAGGCAGAGCTGCAGAAAATGGGGGGGGGGAACAGAGGGAGCAGAGATAGATATTCCTGTTCCAGGACACAGACATTGATACGCCTAACTCCACGGGTGGCTTCTGACTCACAGGCGGCAGAGGTGACAAGTTGGCCCTGTCAGATTTTCAATCCATCCTTGCCCAGCTTCAGTAGACTGGCAACTCTCTGATTGGCTGGTAGGAATTTTCCCACGCTCGGATTGGCTGGAGTATTTCATGAATGGGACTGAAATACTATAATAAAGCCAGCAGCCAATCTGGACCTCAGGTTCTAAGCGCCAAGATAGCAGCAGCAAATTCAAAATCACCAAAAGATGCTCTTGGAGAAGTAGACATGAGCCGGCTTTGGAAATTTCAAGGCAAGACATTTTCTAAGTCCCAGTTTTCGGGGCCAAGTTCTGAAAAGAGAGCGTAGCTGTCGCGGCTGGAACTACACGCCGAAAAGAGTACAAGGACGTTTGGTACTATCTCCCGGAAGAGATACAACGGTGGCGTCTGGAACTACCTGCCGACTAGTGTTCCAGTACTTTTCGGGCTAAACCCCGGTAACCTAAAGACTTTGTTTTATGGACTATTTGAGCTAGGAAAGGTTAGTTTTTTTTAGCCCAGATCCCCCAGTAAGTGTGTTTTTCATTGTATATTGTAATCCATTGTGTGTACGTCTGTTTCCAAGGAATAAATCACAATTTATTTTCCCTCCTTGTTTTGCCCAATTCTATGATCCCGGTTGAAAAGGTGTACCTGGTCTCCTGTGACACACACTTAATCTATATTAAGTGTGTGGCCCCCAAGCTCAAGAAGTGGCCCCCATCCAAAATAATTGCCCATCCCTGGAGTAAATGCAGAATTGGTGGATATGATGAGATGTGGACCTCTAGGCTCTCTTATTGACATCTCTCACTCTCTTATAGGCAGGCCCACCACCACACTCGCAGAAGCTCAGAATTCAAGCCTGGAATTCAAGTGTTGAACGGAATGGGGGGGAGAGGGCCTGGCTGGCCGATCCCCCGTTATCATGTAATTATTAGGAAAGGATCTGAAATTCTAACTGGAAATGTATGAATGTATTTTCCACTACATTTCCTTATTTACAAATTAATTCTTTTTTGTAGTTTAGATATAAAAGGTGTATCTTTGTTTGCACCCTGTGTCCCTACAAAAACACCACAGACTTTAGGTATATAAAAAAAAAAGTATCCCCTGGGAAGAGTATAATGTCAGTATGTCCTCTTCTATGGTGGGGAACATCTTACTCTAAGTAGCATTTTATAGAATACTTTGTTTCCCGCACCTGTATGCAAATGATAATTACGAGATTTATAGGGGGGTGAAGATTAATATTTAGAAAACTGTTTTATTTGAAGCATTTTTACATCTGTGCTGTTTTTAATGCAATAATGCTTGAAGGCTACAAAATATTGGCATGTACAATTTGTGCTATATCCGGAATATAAATAAATCACTTACATGAACAGGATGTGTACATAGCTGTGTATAGTGGAAGCTATTTCCCTACACAGCAAAGGCAGAAGTGTAGCCAAAAATGTCAGTGTTACCTAATAAGTCCTCCAATGTTACATAATGTTTATTATTATACATCTCCAACTCAAGTTTCACATGTGCAAAGTGGAACTGGTCGCCTATGGGGGTTATTAATTTATCTGCGATAGAGACTTCGGTGCCCCAATCGCTGCTATTGCAGTGAATGAAGATTATAATATAGTTTCCATAATTATTCACCAAATCTCATCACGTACGTCGGAAACAAGCAGAGCTTAACTTTACCCATTCAGTGATAGAGGACTCTTCAATGCACATTTGGCCATTTTTTTACTAAGCAGTGCTATGCCATAAGTCACCTAATAGCCCATTCACTTGAATAGTCCAGAAGATGTTTTATGGAAACCACTATGTACAGTAAACAGGATGCAGAGCAGAGAAGAAAACATCAACCAGGGTAGTAAAAGAACAAAATAGAAAACAGGATATTGGTAATACAGGAAGCAGGATATATTTAAACCAGCACTCCTCTGCATTTTGGAATGTTTTTCTTTCATTTTGAATGAATGGGGAGGGTCTACAGCAGAAAAGCGGATTCCTTCTCACTGGGAAGCCCCATTAGCCCTGGCTTCTTGGTGCAATGGCAAGTCAAAATGACATCATATTATTATAAGCATATCGGATAGGTGATTGGTTAGTGCAGATAGCGCTGGTGTCACAATACAAAAAAATAATATACAAGTACAATACTTAAGTGAATAAAGTCCTGTAACTTGAGGTCCAGGTGCAGCCTAAAAAGTCCTGCTGGCTGTCTGACAACCAGTTAGACTATGTTCTGAAAAACAGACCTTTGTGGCGCCTGAATAATGGAGATGAAGATCTTCCTTAACACGTGGATCCTTTCCGGTATAAGAACTTCCAGATTACTTTAGATCTGATGATGTCCTTTTAACCTCAGGGAATAGGAGACAAGAAAACAATACATGCCACCATAGTGTATTACCCTTATGATAGAAATAGCTGCTGGTGACCAGGGATACTTAGGCAGAGAGTACATTGTCGTATAAAATGTAATAATCCATATGGAAACAAAAATAAAAGATTGTTACAACAAACTAGACATACAAATGTGTACACATGTACACTTGCACAAATATCTTCTTTCCTCCACCGAGTAAAAATTGGAATCCTATTCACTAGTGATCTTTTTAATTTGCTATATATATATATATATATATATATATATATATATATATATATAGACATAGACATAGATGTAGCCGAGTCCCCCTACCCTGCCTCTGGTGTGGAGGAGCTGTCAAGCAGTTGGCCGGAGCTCCGCACGATCGGGAGTGTGGGGGAGGCCATTTTGGTAGTCGCGCATGCTGTCACTCAAGTGCAGTACCAAAGGTGAGAGGAAAAAACCCATACCAACTACTGGCAACCTGATTGTACCAGGGTTAACTGCCTGCCCATTGGGCAGAATAGTAGTCAGGGATGACCCTGCTTCATACCTAATAGCACAAAAAAGCTTATTTGAGGGAATCAATTATACAGTATGAAGGGGACTGTAAACTTCAATACAGCAAAATGATATATGAACAGACATAAAAATAAGAATCCTGTCCCCTTGCAGAATAAAAGCAATTCCCTCTTAATAAATAAGCAAGCAATCTAATGTTGTCTCCTCAGACAGAGGTCGAATTGACTCGCTTAGAGCAGTATACTGTACAATATTCTACAGAGCAGGTTATTCCTCCCCACGAGCTGGCATAAGAACAGAACCTGGTGGAACACAGGAGGCAGCTGCTCCCAAAGTAGCTTTGGCAATTATGTTGTAGGAAACCTAAAATGACTGTGACTAAGTGGAAATCCTTGATTTTACCAGCCTTCCCCTTCTGTCAGCAATTGGAAGGAAACACAGCCAAAGAGTATTAAGAAATCTACTGCTCATAAATATCTACCCATCCTACACACAGCTAACATGATGGATAAAGGGCTATGTGCAGTATTTGTGCAGGGATATGTCATTTACAATTAAACATTAATATGGTCATGTCCCCCCCCAAGTCTTACAATTCTGTATGTATTTATTAATCACCGCTGTCAGAGGGCTCTGCAACATATTTGTAGAATGGAGAAAAACTCAGGCAAACATGTTCCCAATGTTTATTCGAGTGTAGCCCTGTTTCCCCTAGATCACTGGAAACTACCGATTGCTGCTCTTATACCCATTGGCTCCAGGAGCCTGAGCCTCTGCCACGGAGAGCCTGGGGTGTATACTTACTCTGGTGCAGCGCCTCCACCTGTGAGGGATCCCAGTAGCACAGAAGCAGCCCCTCACAGGACACAACAATAAACACCCACAGTGTAAAATAACACAACCTTTACTGTACTGCGATTGATATAGATTACAGGATTACTCTCCCTTATGAGTAAGATACATATACACAAATACCACACGCCTTAGGCTAAGGCCCCGGTATCTCCGCTGCAACGTGCGCCCGCGAGATTGGCGGCGCATGCAGTCGATTACCTGGTCTGCAGCTCACTGCAGGAAGAGAGACCGGGGGGCGTGGCGGGGGAGTGATGGGGGCGCGGCCATGACGTCACCCGGCAGGTTCACCCTCATTGGCTGAACCGCCGGGGGGCATGCCGTATCGCTCGACGCGAGTCCTGCTCTCAATTCTATTGAGAGCAGGAGCAGCTCTCGCCCCAGTGCTGCGGCCCCCCCTCGCAGCAGGCCCGGCGCCATTGAGGGGGGGGCTCTCGTCCGTGCAGCGTCCGCCACAGCGGACGCTGTAGTAGGCAGCGGGGTCAAGGCCTTACAGGGCTTACTCTCCTGAATTGCTACCCACCACCGTGTCCAGAGAAATGTGTATCTCACACAGAGTCCCCAAGAGTTCCACAATATGTTAAGTCCCTTGGCCACTAGTCCCACAGTGTCCCCAAAGAACCCACCCTTATAGGCGTGATCAGTGCCTGGTTATAGACCGGTATGTTGGTGCACTTGTTGACCTTTACCGGCCGGGCACTGTAGCACCTGGTCTGATGAGGCTTTGCAAAGGATCCGCCGATCCTCTCTCTCCCACACCGACGTCGTCAAGGTGATCCCACCAAGGCAATGTCTCTGCAGTCTCTTCAGTGAGGCCTGATCCCAAACCTCTCTGCAAGGAGTTCAGCGTCTGCTGTGTCCCTAAAATATCTACTTACTATAGGGATCCATTCCCTATGCTAGGGCCTGTCCCTGTAGCAGCCACAAGCTATTGTTGACTCAGGGCCTATCTTGGGCAGAGGGGGGTATATACTGGCCTAGTGTAGAGGCTTACTTGCCCTCTACACGGACTCTCTGTCCCCTACCTCTCCCTGTCACACTCTGCCTGCATGCTCCCTGTGACACACTTCCTTATCCTGCCTGCAGCACTTCACCAGCTCCTATTGGCTCCCTGGCGTCAGGTGGGACACTGCTAAGGCTCATGGGACTTGTAGTCCTTTCCCAGAGCCTTCCCTGATTCGCTAGCGTTCGTCCGGTCTTCCACTGCGCATGCGCAAACTAGAATGATGATGCGTTGTATAGGAAAGTATTTGAATGTTTTTTGAGTATGCATCTATCTCCTTTGTTTTTACTGCTAGAACTGGCTTTCAGGCTCCCTATCGCCATATTTATTGGTGTCACTTGATGCATTTTTGTAAAGCAGTCATTGTATTTGCTCTGTTTTCTAATAAATTAAATACTTCTGCTTTTCATGAAAAATAAGTTAGTATATCTCCCTATTGCCAGGATATTTTACTTTAGAACGCACAATAATATTTTTTTAAATATATTTTATCATTCAGAAATTATTTTAGAGTGGTTTTAAAATGCTACATTCTAGTGGGAATGGGAATTCCAGTTCTACTACTACCTACCTAGCGATTGGTTACTGGCATCACTGAGGCCCCACACAACAAGCCCATCTAATGGCTGCACAGGCAGATGTTTCAGATGTTTATTGAACCATGGTTTAAATATAATGGGCACTTGCAACCCACTACGTAGAAGGACATCTCCTATTTTCTCTTGCGTGCTTCCACTTGTGCTGAAGGACAGAGAATGTCTTATGGTAGGATCGGTTTGGTTCCTTTGCAGAGATGGTCTTTTCAGAGTCTGGGGGATGTGGGGCCCAGTATGCTCCTTCACTGAGTCCCGTTGTCATTTCCCTGGGTAAATGGAGACCGAATTAACCTTGGTAGAGTCTGTCTGAAGTTGTGGCCAGTATCCTTGAGATCGGAGGGCCTCCTTGCATTAATTCCTCACCTAGAGGGTGTTTCCCTCCTGGGGGGCCACCAACATTTTTCTTGCCGATCAGTCTGATTACCCTCTTTTGGTACTTCCTGTCAGGTAGTGCTCACCACAAACGAGGCGGGACCACGGTGCTGAGGTGGGAAAGGATATAACGCCACCCACAGCCACGAGAGCATGTCTTGAGTGTAGAATGGTCTGGGTGTCCGGGCCGGGGCAGGAGAGGTACGATAGTAGTGGGTACTGTTAGCCAAGTCCGGGGTTAGAGAGAGAGACGTAGTCGGATTACCGTAAGCCAAGATCGGGAGCGGAGAGAGCGGAGTAGTCGTATTGCCGTATGCCAAGGTCGGGATGCCAGAGGTGCGGAGAAGTCGATTGCCGTATGCCACGGTCGGGATGCCAGAGGTGCGGAGAAGTTGAAGAGGAAGCCGGTTCGGTACACAAGGATGAGACTGCAAGACAAGACAGGACTAGGGAGGCAGAGAGTAATGAAAACAACTGGTTCTATGCTCAGCCGACGAGCCAGTGAAACCGTGGAGCATATATAGGTGAGAGGATCCAATGGCAGGGTAGCAAGGTGGGGGTTTGTGGATGGGCCAGGCTGCGACAAGGATAGGTCCAGAAGGGCTCCCTGGGGAGGAGCTAGAGAGCCCAGTAGTAAGCCTGCATTTGATTGCAGCATTTCGTCGGGGTAGTGTGCCTTTAAGAGGCTGGAGCGCCTCCGTGTGGCCGTGCCTCCGTGTGGCCACGCCTGCGAGCGCGTGACCGGGTGCCCGCCCAGAGCCAGCACTATATGGGGAATGCCGGCTTACTCGCGCGCGCCTTGGTGTGGTGACGATCGGCATCCTGGAGGAAGGCTGGTTGCGTGGCGCGGGAGGACCCGGCGAAGTTGCAGGTGAGTGAGGAGCACGCCGAGGACAGCATGACTCCCTGGTTGTTACACTGCCTCCATCCTCATAACGGCCATGTGCTCCAGCATCCTGTTGCGGGATTCTTCCACTTTGTCTGGCCCAATCCACACTTCACTCCCTCATTCAGGCATCCCAATTTGCAGCGTACCCTCTTCCACTGGCCACATCTCGGCTGTGCTATTTCCCGATCCCCATTGACTATTAATTGCTACGCTTTTTTGTCAGCCTCGCACTGGACAACCACACGGCTATCTGTTGTTCCTCATCCCTTATCTCTCTTAGAAGCACTAGGAATTAAGGGGGTGTCTCCCTTCATTCCCGGATCTGAAGGTATAAAGTAATAACTTCTCCCGTTGGGAATATCCATATTAATTGTTCCACTCGGGTGCAGTCAAACCCGTCAACTGAGACTCCCTTGGTCCTCACGACCCACTGGAGGGCCACTAACATTCGTAGAAATTCCGATAATTTCTTCCCCTCTTGTTGATACATCCTCCTGAATTTGAAGTACAAATCCTCTCCGCTATTGATAGTTTAGAAAGTGCTTTAGCTGTCCCCCTTCCGGCATGCATGGATTTCTCCACTAGATTCCCCATGCCTGTCATGAGCGCCTCGGGCAATGTAGGGGGATTTTCCATAGATAAGATGGGAATAGTGGGGTGCAGCTCATTTTGAAAAGCTTCCCTAGTGGACCCCTTTTTAACTAGAAACTCTCTGACTTTATCTACTATAGAGGCACCAACCTCGGTCGCTAGGGCCAGTGGCGGGTCTATGGCGTGTAGTGGTGTATTACCCGGGCGCTAACTCTGACCGTGAATTATATTACTGCACCGACACACTTTATTCGAGCAAATACCCGGTATGTACCTGGCAGATACCTGGAATGCGCCGCTCCTCACCTCTGACAAGCCCCGTTGCATTTGCCTTCCCAGCCTGGGTTCATGCCTGGCTGACGGGCGGCTGATCTGTTAAATGATAATGATTAGGATTTAATAGGCTGCAATGCTTCGCGTGTCTACCAGATGGCATAAATTCATGAATTGTAATGCAGTATATATATATATACTGTGCAGTATTGCAGCCAGCGGGAATAAAATGCTTCAATCCCTGCTTGGAAAATACCTCAATGCACTCGGGCAGAAAACAGTCACAAACCTCAATACACCCGGGTATACCCGAATTCGTGGGACTAGCCAAGCTCGAATAAAGTGTGTCGCCAGTGTAGATCTGAATATCCTATTAAAATGAGAAAAGTATAATACAACCTTATTAAATGTGCTTGTGATGTCCTCGTGTGACTCAAAAGACCCCACTAGGATCCATCCAGGACCCTTGATATGGAACACAAGAAGAGATGGGGGAGCACAGTGTGAGGGAAGATAGGGTTGAAGTATACTTTCTTTCGCTGATGGTCAATGGGGTGTTCACACCTTCATTGAACCCTCAGAGAGAGATGGGCAACTCCTTGGATGGGGAGCTAACATACATGGGTAAAATGTGTCCAGGTACACAAAGTTAAATCAATAAATAAATAACTTACACGGCCTTGTGTAAGTTGTATCCCATCAAGGTTTCTTTTACATTCGCATCTTTCTTCTAGGTGATGGTTCTTCTTTCTTTCTGATCCTTAGTTCCTTCTTTCTTCTTTTCTTCTTGCTGCGTCCTGGATGTTTTGTCGTTGGATAGATGGATTCTTCACAGTAGTTCGCCTCTCATACAAATGTAAACATAAACGAAAAGGCAATTAGACACATCCATCCAACGACAAAACATCTAGGACGCAGCAAGAAGAAAAGAAGGAACTAAGGATCAGAAAGAAAGAAGAACTATCACCTAGAACCGCGGTGCGCAATCTGTGGGGCGCGACCCCCAGGGGGGGCGCGAGACTGCCGACGGGGGACGCGGGGTTTACAGAGGCCCCGCGCGCTTCCCGAAGGCACTTAAATTAAGTGCCGGGGGAGCTGCAGGGCCTCTGTAAACCATACTTACCCGTGGCTCCGGCGGCTTCCTCCCGGCGTCGCCATGGCAACGCGGCGTCAAAATGACGCTGCGAGGTCATGTGACGTCACGTTGCTATGGCAACGTGACGTCATTACGCCGGTGCGAGGGTAAGTTGGGGTTGGGGCGGGGCGCGGGAGTGAGGGGACAGCCGGCAGGGGGGCGCAGGGAAAAAAGTTTGCGCCCCCCTGACCTAGAAGAAAGATGCGAATGTAAAAGAAACCTTGATGGGATACAACTTACACAAGGCCGTGTAAGTTATTTATTTATTGATTTAACTTTGTGTACCTGGACACATTTTACCCATTTTACCCATGTATGTTAGCTCCCCATCCAAGGAGTTGCCCATCTCTCTCTGAGGGTTCAATGAAGGTGTGAACACCCCATTGACCATCAGTGAAAGAAAGTATACTTCAACCCTATCTTCCCTCACACTGTGCTCCCCCATCTCTTCTTGTGTTCCTATGGCGTGTAGTGATATCCCACATTTCGCTTTCTCCCAGTCCCGCTACGCGGTTGGGAATCCGGGCAGGGTCAATATTCCTCACACATACACATTATAAATGCATCTTTGGTATCATACTGTAACACTTTTCCCTTTATTTGAGCCCTTCCCCATACGGGTGCAACTCTGAGCATCTCGTTAATAGCCATATCACCGACTGCCAGGGACCTTTATTATAAAAGATTTATTGCAATCCAGGCCATCCCTTGCACACCAGTCATTCAAAATGGCCGCACTCATGGTGACAAAATACTTACTGTGCACAGCAAGGGAGCGCTATAGTTGTGTATTTAAAATCTTAGCAGTGCCTTCAATGTAACCACTCTTTATTTTCCTAGGTGTCTTAGTATGGGCGGGAGCCTGAGTCTACCTCCCCTGTATAGGATAGCGAATAATCAGCCTGCAAGAAGCAAGCTGGTCAGACAACACAGTAACACGTATCTTTAAAGTAACCATACTTTATGTATACAGAACACAATAGTTACAAACAGGGGCCCTCGTACTTGGAGGACCCCGATTAACACATATCACATTTGCAAGGAGAGATTAAGTAGGTACCTCCCTGCGCAATTGTCCCATAATGTCTCTTACTCAGCCCCAGGGGCCCTTATACTATCTGTAGGGCCCTGTTGGTGTTGGCACAGCGTTGGAGCTTGTGTAGTTTATGTTGGCATTATAGGTGCAGGCCTGTTACTTCATAAAGAGTGGTGTAAGTGGTGTACAATGAAAAGGATTCTGTAACTGTCCCCCTGGATGTGGTTCCACGTGACCTACTCGCTGGTTCCGGACCCTCAGTTTAACGTGGGTCCACACTGATTAAGCACTCTGGAATGTTCTGGGTCCCTAATAGTTAGTGCAGATCACAGCAGAACAACAGGACTCCACAGGACAGCAGCGGTGTAATAAAAAGGATACTTTATTGACACATCATGGTGCAGACAGGGATGGGTGCATAAAATTTCCTCCTCTTACGCGTTTCACGCCTGTGCGTCGCTTCGTCATCCTGTGGCTACCTGACGTTATACTCATCCTCGCAGAAGCACGCGTCCAAGAAGACAAACGGGCAGGGTTTACGTGAGTCACTGTACTTTAACATTGTACTGGGAGGTATACTGCAGGTGTTTGTAGGCGTGTTTTAGACTTGGTCCATAGTGGGAGTGATGTGGTGGGGCTTATCTATCTCCATTCACCACACTCACCAGGACATTATACATATGTCTTAAATTGCACGCCCACCTATATACCTTAGTACTCACTCATTTATCACACACCCAGCCCTGTGTTCCTCTTCAATCAAGGAATTGCCATTGATAACATGTTTATCACCTATGGTAATTAGAGCACTATCATTGAACTATGTTCTCCTACCTTGTATCCCTCATAGTTAGCGCTGCTCTGTCACACTGGAAAGGCTCTGCTACACGCTGTATCTCTCGCCAGGCTCCTCGGGACAGGTCTTTGCTCTCTTTTGCACTCCGCAGCTCTCCCTCGCCACGTGCTGCTCTCAGTCTATATCTCTTCCCATTCCTCCTTTGTGATGTCATACTACCAATGTCCAATAATCTAAGTTCTTTCAGTGTCTCAAAGCCATTGGCTGGAGGGCCTGTCCATAAATATGCTGGGTTCTTAGGAGTGTTACAACAAAACATATGCCATAGTACAGCTATAATATTTTAAAGTACATAGGACCACTAAACTGGAGTTCCCCTGTATCACAGAAGAAGCTTAAAGTTTGAAAGGGCAGTTCATTTTTTTGTTGTTGAAGATTTCCTCACAATACTATATAGTAGGATGACTGTTTTCACCTCTCTAGTTTTTTTTCCTGCTCCCTGATTTCTTACTATATTATAAAATGATTTGGTCTGCCCATCTGTGAGATATATGTAGCAGGGCCACCCCTGGCTACTATTCTATCCAATGGGATGGCAGTAAACCCTGGTACTATCAGGATGCCAGTAGTTGGTATGGAGTTTTCCCCCTCACCTTTGGTACTGCACTTGAGTGACAGCAAAGGGTGGTACATCCTGTTGTAGCTGGGACAGCGGGGTGCCCGCCTTCTGGTTGTACATAAGGGCAGGACCGCCCTAAAGTTAGCGGTTGTTCCTTCCCCTCTGAGGAAGGCAGGTCACACGACTGGGAGCCTGAGATTGGGGCCTTCCCATGTGCTGTGGACCATACCTCTACCTCGGCCTCCGTTATGGAGGTATGGAAGAGCTAGGAGGGCTGCGGGTGCCCTTGGCCTGTAGTGGCGGTCCAGGGACCATCTTCAGTGATAGCTGACTTGACAGACTGTATGCAGCAGAAGACTGCTGTGTAACTGTTACTGCAGAGTGTAGTAATAAATCCGTTCCTGTTTTGCAATATACCTCCTGCCTGGTGCGTGACTTACTGGAGGGAGAGGTAATAAGTTCTACCGTGGGAGATCACCTTCAGTTCCTGGAGCCTATGGCAGATGGAGACACAGCACTGCTAAAGAGATATGTGGGGTATGAACCCCAGAGGCCTATTCCTGTGTCCCCACTACCATCGATGGACGATTCAGCCCTCCTGTTGCCAGCAGGTATATGCACCACACACCCTGTAATGGCCCCTATCTGCAATTGGGTGGGGGAAACACCATTACATTTAGATCTTCAGTGACATCATAAACACAGCATGGTGGCAGATAGGTAGAGTCAGATGACTATAAAGTTCCTACTATATTTTAATATTGAGTTAAGACTCTAATAAATGGTTTTTATCGTGTACATATTACTTATCAACATATACACATATCCTTTGTTTAGTGTACTCTGTGCATCTGCTTGAGTGCTCTCCATTGGGGTCCCTTTCTCTCACAAGTATTAGTTGACTATAAAGTTTAGACAGAAAGTACACAACGATAGAGAGTATCAGTACATATGTGAGGAGAAACCAAGAATGCTGGAGGAGAGAGAGGCAGAACTAATTGATAACATCATAAGGTATTAAATTAAAGAGATGCGGTTGAGAGAGAGAGAAGGGAGAGAGAGGAGTGGGAGAGAAGAGAGAAAAGGTGGGGAAATACAAAAAAAAGGCAAACCCGTAATTATTTTGCAGATAATGGGGCTGAGCACTATTTTTAATTTTGTTTTAAATGAGACCTGAATATGTATGTAATTTAAACCAGTACAGATTTATAATTAAAAATCTGTTTCAGGTAGTGGGTTTTAAAGTCAGATTGATGACCAGAAATCTGCTCTGAAATGGAGGTACAAATATGGTCCGGAAGTACAGATGTTACCGTTAACAAATAAACATGACATGATGCTGAAACCATATGTCATCAGTCACAAGCCATGGGGCTTCCATCCGCGTGACCGATGATGTATGCAGCAGCAATGAAGACCATTTTGGACACTGGAAAGACGCTGGAGAAAGTTAACAGAGACATTTGCATGACACAAAAGTGCTGGTGGAGTTGTTGCTTTGGTAAAATCTGCATATAACCGCAAGTATAACACTATAAAGAAGGTTAAACCTGTAATCAGGGACATCAATCTGTGAGAAGATCTTAGGGAGGGAGCTGCAACAGACCATGACAGTTTTGTCGTGTTGATTTAATATGAAGCCCATAACTCCAGTCCTTCCACTTGTAGTGGAGTCTGTGATGGACATTGAGGAGTGGTTTGGACGTTGGAAACAGACAAAGGGAATAAGCAGCTTGAGGGTAAGGAAACGGCCACGGTGTCGGCGCTTCACGTGCGCCTGCCAGGCTGGCGGGATCACCCCGGTCTGTGGTGAGCTGCAGGGGGAAAGAAGGGGGGGCGTGACCAGGGCGTCGTGGGGGCGCGGTCCTGACATCACCCGTCAGGTTCGCCCTCATTGGCTGAACCACTGGTGGGCGTGGCCACTGCGCTCGTCGCCAGTACTGAAGACAATTTGACTGTCTTCAGAAAAAACTGGTCGTGCAACGCATGGCCAAGGGAGCTAGTGGGCCCGGCTCCATTGAGGGGCGGTTCTTGTCCCTGCAGCGCACGCCATAGTGCGCGCTGCAGCAGGCACTGGGGACCTAGCCTAAGGGGTGCTGGCAGCACTCCTATAGTACTCTATGTTGAAGTCTGCAGCTGGTGGAAGTGTGTGGTCATAATAATAAGTGCTGTTTTTTATCACATGTTCACATTCAGAAAAGGAGGAGATCCTACACACGAAATGCTGCTCTTAACACAAACTTCTGTAGAAAAATCACAGCATGATCTCATTCATAAGAACTTTTCTTCTTCTCTCTCTTTTTTTTTTTTTTTTTTTTTACTCTTAACACAACCCTCTCTGAAGCTGTCTTCCAAACCACAGAAGAGCTTGGCAGCCCCGATATCCTCCCAGTGTTACTTAATGCTTTCAGCGAAATAAAAATAGTCATACTGAAAGAAGCTAAAAGGCCAATAAAAATATTTGGTGGTACCAGCCCATTCATTAAGTGATCAGATTTGTGTAAGATGAATAATGCAGGGCTATAGCGGAAGGTATGGTGGGCCCTAGGGATGGGCCTAATATGAATGCCATTCAATAAACAATGTCGGCTTTTGTCTTAGTGCATATTATTATTATTATTTCATAGTGCATATTTTCTCTTTTAAGTTCAATTAGATTTGGGGCGCACTCCAATCAACATTTATTTATGATGGAGGATTTTAAATGCCCTATAGTTATTATGAACTCTTTCGCTGTCAAATGGCAATGAAATGCAATGCAAGGCAGCAAATACGTTAAAGTGCAAAAGGGAGGCATCTCTGAGACAAGAATAAACACCGGGATAATGGGTTATTCCATACGCTGGAGGGTGGTACGGCTAAGGGGAACTGTCAGGAAAAACTACATGGAACAGTATTTCAGCAGAAGCGGTGGGGACAGATAAAGTAAAGGAACTGAAAGAATGTTAGGATAGAAACAAGGGGAACCTACAAGGGTTGGAAGTACTGAATAATAATTGTTTTATACGTAGGAATATTAGTCAGACGTGGGAGTAGGAAGTACTGAATAATAATAATAATCTTATACATAGGAAGATTAGTCAGACATGAGAGTAGAAAGTACTGGATAATAATAGTCTTGTACATAGGATAATAATAATCATACAACGTACTGGATAATAATAGTCTTATACATAGGAGTACTAGTTCGATGAGGGAGTAGGAAGTACCGGATAATAATAGTCTTGTACATAGGATAATAATAGTCTTACACAAAATACTGGATAATGATAGTCTTATACATAGGAGTACTTGTCAGATGTGGGTGTACAGTAGGAAGTACTGGATAATAGCTTTAGAGGAATAAGCATAAGTACTGAATAATAGTCTTCGTCGTGGAGTATGAATAGGAAGTATTGAGTAATAATCTTAGATGTGGGAGTAGGAAGACTGCATAATAGTCTCTGATTTAGTGCAATGTATTTTTTTTCTAGCAAGCACAGGAAATTGGCAAAATAGATGGGACATATGTCTCTTATCTGTTATAAATATATGTGTATCTATGGTAATTACTATTTATAAGCCAATGAACACAGTACTATGTAGAGAGAAATGATACAAGTCAAAAGTGTCCCCCTTTCCCAGTATCATTTGCCTGTTAAGGCACATACAGATATAACCTGTCTCAAACGTATACGGTATGTCAAACCTATACAGTATGCTGTGACGTCTAAGGCCTCGGCCAAGCTCCCCGCTGGCTCGCTGAGGCTCAGGGAAACCGGGTGCTTTCCCTGGCCTTAGACAGCGCGCCGTTAGGGGGCGTGTCGGGGGTGGGCCAGTGACGTCACGGAGCTGATTCGCCCTCATTGGGCGAACCGCTCACGTGACCGGCCCTGAGCTCCGGCGAGCGCTGAAATGTAGAAATCTTCTAAGACCTACGCTTCCGCGCGCTTGCGGAAGCGTAGGCGAGCCCCTACTAAAGCCGCTCTAATTGCGGCTGTAGGGGCTCAGTGCCAAGCGGAATCGCGCCTCAGCGCGCCTCCGCCAGCAAGCAGCAACCCTGGACGAGGCCTTTGCTGCCCAAATCTGCTATCCGGAAACACACATTCCTCATTTATTCCAATCAGGATTTTCACTGTACATTGGAGCTGAGAAGAAGCTCTGCAGCAAACATCTCTTCTCTACCACTTTTAACCGTTTCATATGTAACATGTTTGCAAACTCAGACCAAAAAGCACAAGACAAAAAGAATAACAAAGACCACAGAATTTGACTCCTTTTCTGATCCAGAGAACATGAGATATTTCCATAATGGAAATTAATCTGATTCTACTTGGGATAAGAGCGAACATTCTAGGGGGAAATAAACACACAAACGTTTTAGGCCCCAAGCCCCCCAACCCATAGTTGAGATGTAGTTAGCGCTCCCAACAAGAGTTAGGCTATTTCTTTTCCTGTTTACCCCTGTTTTTGCAAGTGAAAGTTGTTTTATGTTGTTCAAGTTGTGGCTAATAAAAGTTTACATTTGTTTCCCCCTAAAGCATCTCCTGGAGTAAAAGCCGAAGAACCACATGCAGAGAGGACCAGAATTAAGCTTTACAGATCCAGGCATAAAAAGCTACACTGCGCTGGATAAAGCTACAAATGGCACAGTCTTACTGTGGGGACTGCTACAGACGGTGACCAACACATGGTACCGATTCTGTGATTCTGATTCTACCCTATTACGTGTGCGGAAAAAACAAAAAAACGAACACATGGGTTTTTAAACCGGCCTGCGAGAGCTACAAACTCTGCAAGTGAAATCTGCCCCACCTGTATGACTACCAGCTGTGTTCTAGCATATACAGAGAATATTGACGCAATAGCGCCTCATGAGGACAGTGTGAAGAATAGACCTAACAGTGCCAGAATGATGGGCAATATGTGTTTTGTCTGTAATGAACCCTGCCACATGAAAGAATATCCCTTTTGATGATGATGATGAGGATGTCTCTTATTTGGTCCCAGAATCAAGACACTGCTGTGGTGAGCCTCACCCGGCTGACTAAGGTCGCCAGGGCCATATTTTCCAATGGTGTGGCCTTAGGTACTCACACTTTTGCCTCCGCCTCCCTCCTCAAGCGTCACAGCATCACATGATGCCACAATGTCATGTGGCATCACATGGCAATGTGTTGTCATGGCAACAGAACGCCATTGTCATGGTAGACCAGGTCTTTTAACACATTTATATTTAAGGGATCAGTCACAAGGCAAAACAAGGTAATGAAATAAATTGAGGTTTATTTGGATAAGACCTCGGAAACATACAGAAATACAAAATACAGAGAATATACACACTTATAGGCTCTGGGGTTGAGATCTAGCACTTTCATAGTTGCAGGGCTCCTGCTTCACAACAAAAAGGCGTTACCCTGTCTGCTCCGGTTGGTTCCAGCCTGCTGGCTAGGCCTCTCCATGCTTCTCTGTGTGATAGCTCTTTCACTCAGAAGCACATTTGAGAAGCCCACCAGCAGCTGCTTGTCTTCTTCAAATCTCCAACAGAAAAAGAGAAAGAGCTGATACACTGCTCTTCCTTATATTGGGCTTGCTGCATATCTAATACATTGAGGGGGCTGGCAGCAAATGAGAGCATGGATTGTGGTTGTACATTCAATGATAGGAGGGGAGAATTCAAAACTTGCCCATGGAAATTGTGCCTATGGGTTTGAAATACAACAACCGTTTTCCCTGGCACCGCGGTGTCTAGGTGAAACAAAGGCTTTCTACTCTGGATACGTTGTTCACAGCCCTTCCCCCTCACCATGAGCAACAACCTGCATTTCTTTTGCTATGCTAATATACCTCTGGCTGCCTTTTGTCACCAAATTGTTTTTTCCTCACAGGACAAGCACAAAATGTATTGTAGTTTTAAAACACAGCAAAACTCAAATTTGATCCCTAGAGCATGCACTCTACAATTTGGACCTAAAATGTGGGGTCTTTGAACTGGGCTCTATAACCTGCTCTAAGACACCTGCTCTAATACCTTGCTGGCAGGTAATACAGGTTAACCCTGTTTGCCCCCAAATATCCCCCTCATGTTCCAGAAGTCTGCCCTGCAACTATTTCTCATAAGGGGCCACCCATACAAGGCAACCCAGTTACAGTACAAGCTTGCACAGGCAGCTACGGGACCATGAGTCTAAGGGAATACAGCATATAATGCATTAACTGGCCCACTGGGCTTACAAAGTTAACCTCACACACACGGTTTCTAGCTTATAACCCTATGGGGGACAGTCTAAGGGGAACAAAATTACAAGGCAACACAGTAAGGTACAATATTAGACCCAAGAGATGACACTCTCAGCCCTTGCCATACGGTTTCAGGGGCTGCCAGCCGGTCTCCACCTTTATTAATGAAGGCCGGCTAACCCCTACCGTCACAGCCATGTCAATTGGCATTACATGGCAACAGGACACTAAGGACATTTTTCATATTAGTTTCATTAATTGTAAAACAACATTCGTAATCTATCTCCACACCTGTGGCTGTGGGAAGCAGTATGTGACGGACCACGAGGTGTCTGAAAATATGAGTCATGGAACATGTCAGACTCCTAAATCATAAAGACATTATTCATCCAGTCCCAAAACACTGCTCTCACTGCCCTAGGGGGACAGTAGATTTAGAAATTCTGTGGAATTTAGTTTATTTCACCCCGTGCTAGGGGAGGCAATTGCATCAAGAGGCTTGACCAGAGGGAAGCTTATTGGAATTTCATCTTGAAAACACTTTCCGTAAATTCTATGGGTGTCTGCACCTCCGAAGTCTAAATAAAGCTTATTCTATTGATTTTTTGGCCAGCCAATTAGGGCGAACACTCACAAATGAGCCTAAAGCTCATTGGTTAATGACATGAGACTGCTATTCCATCTCCCCTGTCTACACATCTTATGGGTGTTCATAGTGTCTAAATAAAGCTTTGTTTTATTGATTTCCGTAGTCAACCTATCAGGGCCAATGCTCACGAAGGGGCGCTAAGCCGATTGGACGGTGATATTTGACGTCACTCACTGGCGCGAACAGGGACTGTATTTCAATGCCGGTTTTTAAATTTACCAACTACCCCTTGATACCCCTCGGGTGTGTTGCCCGAAACGTGTAGGTGCGTTACAGCTACTTTAAGGGTCTGTCATGATCCACTAAATCAATAAATATATTCTTTATTTTTCTATGTTGGCCTCCTCCTATTTTTTGGCAGTGCTCTGCCTTTCTCCATTTTTGCTTGCCTGTCCTACTGGGCAGATTCAGCCATTTGAAACCCGCACTATAGACTTCATGGAGAGAACCCTGAAATAAGCTCTTCAGGGCAGGGATTTCCTTTCCTATTGTCTGACTTTGCTGCACTTATTGTATTATTATAAATCCCTGTACTGTATTCTTTGTGAAGCGCTGAGTACACTTTTGGCCCTACATACATACATACATGCATACGTATGTAGCACAGTTTCCCCCACCCTATGGGAGATATGGCGGCTACTGTGTGTGTGTGGTGTGTTACCTGTGGCACACAGGAGGCCTGAACCTCTGCTGCTGTGAGCCTGCGGTGTACCTGATCCGCTGGTGACGGTGCCTCCTCCTGTGCGGGATCCTAACTATGATGGATAACCCTGTCAAAGGACTGTAGAGGGAGAAAGGGGGTGGCCCGGGATTAAAGGGGTTACACCCCATTTGGCCATTCCCTGACCTCACCAGGGAGACAAGGGGTTAACTGGGCTGAGACCCAGAACTGTGATTTAACTCCTGTTATGACATGTAAATGTGTATTCCCCTGTTCCCCTGTTTTATTGTAACATCTGGTTAATCAGTGTCTGCATCACTCACACACTGGGATCCATCCGGGAGCACAAGGGTTAATAGTTGTATAGTGATTATAGCCCTTTGTGTAACTTTCCCGCCTTTTCAGGCACCATTTTGCAGGCTCCCATAGGCCGCCATTGGAACTCCACGTCTTTCAATGGTGAATCTTGCTGTTGAGTCCTGTTCCTGAGAAGACCAGCAGATGGCGTCTGAGAGGGAGAGCAGCGGTTTCCCATTGAAAGTCAATGGGCTCATTGACTTCAATGGAGAAATCCTCGAGAGAGCTTTCCAGGAATGAGTTGGCTGCCGTCCAAACCGCTTAACCGCAAAGTGGATACATTTTCAATAGGAAAGCTTTGATCACTTACAATTCAAGTTCAATGACAAGTGGCGTGGGAATAAACAGTTCTAGGGCCCCTATGAATAAAATTCTTTCTGTCCCTAATTCCTAGACCTCCCCCCACTCGACCACAACCGGGGCCCCGTATCCTGGACCCCCGATAAGGGTCGAACCGAGAAGAGCGGGCCGCGCCATAGGTTCCAATGGCGGCGGCAGAAACAGCTCAGGAAAACGGCTGTGTCAAAAGCTGAAATTTGGTAATCCATAGCTCCGGTTCCGGAGGGCCCAGAGGATCAGGGTTTGGGGTATCTGTAGCCACTGCTCCGGCATCGCTGCAGAACCATCCTTGACCCTCTTGGACCAACCCGACGGAGTATGGACCCCCTTGAAAGTTTGGGATTTTTCCCATAGACTCCAATGGCGGCCAAACTCCATTGACCAGCTACGGCGGAAAAACCCCATTGACTTCAACGGCGGCATCGCCCCGTTGAAAGTCTATGGCGGGGATTCCCATAGCCGCCAACGGCGGCGGTTTGCCATTGAAAGTCTATGGCGGCGAAGCCCGTTGTTTTCAATGGGGATTTAGTGAAAAACCGTGATTTAATTTACAGCGGAGTTTTGTGTATTAAAATGTGAAACGGTTTTAAGTGTATTTGTGTATCTCTGGTTCCTAAGGTCGTAGCAAGTCGCAAATTGGACCATAGGGTGTCCCAGTTCCGGCATTGAGAACTGGGGAGTTTGGACCTGCTGGACCCAAAGGAACCGGATGTTTTAATATGTTCATGTTTTATCCAACATATTGTATTTCGAGGTATGGGTAAAACCCAGAGGAAATTCCTTTGCATACCAGGGTAACATATGGCCAGAAAGGCGACCCAATGTCTAGGACTTGAGTATGTTTCAAAGGATTTTGTCACCTCCACTGTTTGCATGAGGGCGGAGATTACTCAAACCAGAGCAGTCTTCAAGTGTTCCATTTCACACCTCACAAACAAAGAATATCCTGCCAGGGTCCCAAACTGGTAGACTAGCTGGCATTCCTGATGTAGAGGAGGGGTTATAGAAATGAGACCCCAGAGCTCTACTGCGCATGTACCAACTAGCAGGGGGCATGAGTCAAATTGTGTTCCCACGTTAACGAGTGGCTAGAGATAATTGAAAACCAATCCACAGTACTCAATGTTAAGGATAGGGCACAAAAGGTTTATAAACTGTTGTTCCCCTGTATCCTTGGTCTTCAATTTATCATCTGAATGCTACCTGATTGCGAGAGAATTGCTATACTTCATACTTCTCATTCCCCAACCCCAAAGTAAGTGTACTTCTTGTCTGTTACTGTATTATTCGTGTGTTCACCTATCCAAAGGAATAAATATACTTTATTATAGCTAAGACTCGTTCAGTTCAACCCAGTGATTTGTGTAACCTTTAATACCTGTGGCAGGCTATCGTCACAAGGACCCAATGCAAGAATACACACACTGATATAAATAAGTTTACTACATGCATATGAAAAAGGAATAACAATGAAGCACACACCAACTAGGCCACGCACCGCAGTAACCCCACAATGCCCTCCAACACAGTTTCCACAACCTAGCTGCCCACAGCTAAAGTGTGATTTGTTGGTGCACTTGGAGATACCTGCCGGGTGCTCCAGCACCCAGTAGCGCCGACTGAAGACAAGGGGGCCGTCCGGTCCCATGTCGTCGTCAGCGAGCAGTCTGCCTCCACGTGGGGTAGTATCCAGCTGGAGGGTCCCACCGTGAAGATAGTCTCTGTGCCTTGCGGTGGTCTGGTCCAAGACCACAGGCCGCCTCGTCATCCTTCTGTGTCCCTGACACTATAATTGCTAAATGGGGCAGTGTGTTTGAAAAGGTACCCGGGCGCTATCTCTATGTGGCTTGTTACAAATGTAGAGATGTAAAAAAAGGGGGGTATGATACTGCCTGAAAATAGTATTCGTTTGATGTCCTCCTGTGACTCGAAACCCCAGCAGGATCTATCCAGGACCCTTGTTGGCAATGAATACAAAAAAGAATGGGGGAGCACAGTTATAGGAAACGGGCAGTGTAATATAATTAGTAATCGATATGGATAGAGCAGTTAACACATCTATAAAGGTGATGGTTCACGGGGCGGATACCAAACTCAAAAGGTATACATACATTGATGTGTATGTGTGGGTGGAAAGGTAAAAGAATATATAACTTACATGGCCTTGTGTAAGTTCAGTCACATCAAGGTTTCTTTGGGTTTCCCGTCGCCTTGGAATGATGTGTTCTTCTACGATTTAAACTCTTCTTCTTGGTGTATATTCAGCTTTCCTCGTTCATTCGATGTACCCCTCCAGGGGGATTTCCAGCCCACAGCCAGCACCACGTGCAGCTCTCACCAGGGGGCACTCACTGCACCTTGCATCCCAAGCAAGGTGCAGTGAGTGCCCCCTGGTGAGAGCTGCACGTGGTGCTGGCTGTGGGCTGGAAATCCCCCTGGAGGGGTACATCGAATGAACGAGGAAAGCTGAATATACACCAAGAAGAAGAGTTTAAATCGTAGAAGAACACATCATTCCAAGGCGACGGGAAACCCAAAGAAACCTTGATGTGACTGAACTTACACAAGGCCGTGTAAGTTATATATTCTTTTACCTTTCCACCCACACATACACATCAATGTATGTATACCTTTTGAGTTTGGTATCCGCCCCGTGAACCATCACCTTTATAGATGTGTTAACTGCTCTATCCATATCGATTACTAATTATATTACACTGCCCGTTTCCTATAACTGAGCTCCCCCATTCTTTTTTGTAAATGGGGCAGTGTCCCTGTATCAGCCACAAACTTTACAGGGGATTCGGAGCATAGCTGGGGCCCATGGGGGGTCTCTGGCCTAATGCAGGGGCCACAGACACTCTGCACACACACCATAACCCTTTCCTTGTCCCAACTCCGACTGATGTGGTCTCAGATGCACCAAATGTATCAACTGCAGTCCGCCGTAATCTCTGCAGCCCTATTGGTCCTCTGGTAGCATGTGTTCTGCAGCCCAGTTGCTGTAGTTCCCTTGCAGAGCCTAATTTACAGGACCCAGCCTAACTCCGCTATCTGTGTCCATTGCGCATGCGCAACTGCACTGCGCATGTGCACCCACTCTGAACATGGTGGCACCCTGCAAAGTGAGCTGTCGGCGACTCGGTTGCCTCCTGGAACACCGCACCTGCCGGACGCAACCGCCACCCTCCCATCGCTATACGGAGGTGAGCAGGAGACAAAGGGGACCTGGCCATACATTTACATACATGTCAGCTTTATCACCAGAATAATGTTCTTGTATAGCGCTGCTAGTTTTACATAGCACTTTACAGAGACAATCCCTGCCCTGTGGAGTTTATAATCTATGTTTTTGGTGCCTGAGGCACAGGGAGATAAAGTGACTTGCCCAAGGTCACAAGGAGATGACACCGGGAATTGAACCAGGTTTCTGAGCCACTCCTCTTTAGAATAAAACAACCTGCCTTCTCGAGTTAATATGGAAAATACAACGACAAAGAATGAATTATGAACATTTCAAGCAATGTGTAATTGTGCTCCAGTCAAATGTTAGGAAGTGTCTGCAGCAGAGCTGCTACAGAAAAAATGAAGGAAGCTGCTTGTATGATTCAGTTCAGATATAGGTCCTACATCACAAACCAAGCAAGCTGTGTGTTGCTTCAAGTGTACCAGCAATGCCATCTCAGTGCTACAATCGGCTTTCCACGAAATACTGATTAGGGGGTCATCCTTTTTGCAGATAAGCCCATGATGGATAATGAAGCTGTAGGCCGGGGTCCCCTGGTACTGAAGGAGCTTCAAGACGGGGCTACTGTAGTACGGAGACCCCACCATACATCACTTGGAACGTCCCCACACATTGAGGTTGAGCTGCTGATCAAGGAGCTTTAAGTGAAAAGTCCTTTGCAAAGTAAAGGAAGCTAAGCACATCATGGAAAGACTGGGCTTTGAAAAAGTCCTACACGAGTGACTAAAGCGTCCTGAATTCAAGTGTCTACTTGATGAGACACTGGTTGTGTGCACAAGGTGACAAGGGCTCCAACCCCAGACTGAGTGTGCGTGGTCTCTTTTCCTCCAGCCATTCTCTGTCGACCTAGGTCTCAAGAGAGTGGAGGATGGGGCTTCCACTGTGGCAGGAACACATGTGTGTAGAGATTGAGCCCAGCACTGAGCAGGTTAATTCAGAGCAGACAATCCTAATCTGTTCAAGTGGGTTGTTAGCTTCTTTAAAAAGCCTGCACCATTCACTACAGGGGCATCTCTCGTCCAGGACTACTTCTCTCTGGTCAGGAAGGTACTAACCACTGTGGAGAGAAACCCCGCAGAAGACTTACAGAACCCTACGCCAGAGCAAGGTAACCGACCTCCACTCTGTTTACTATTTTTGTTGTTGGTAAACAACCTAGCCCCCCAACCCATAGATAGGGTGTATGGAAAGGTGTAGTGAGCGCTCCCAACAGGAGTTAGGCTGTTTTTGCTTTCCTGTTTAACCCTGTTTTTGCTGGTGAACGCACTTTTATGTTAACGTTGTGGCTAATAAAAGCCTACCTTGATTTTCCCCTGAAACGTGTCCTGTTCTAATAACCTCTGCACATGTCTCCTACAGGGAGATATTGAGTGTGGAGGGGGGATATTAAGACTGTGGGAGGTGGGGAGAGAAATAGAGAGAAGGCAGGGAAGAGAGAGTGTGAATTTCCCAGAATCCCTGGCTGCGATGGAAGCATTGTAAGCTGGGAGAGAATGGTAAAAAGCAGGGTAGCAGACCTGTAGGAGATGTGAATGTGCTCAGAAGTGATATTTTTATTTGCTATACATACAGTATATACAAACAAGTCCAAATGTATTGGTATTATGTTCTTTGCATTTAGTAAATGGCATGTTACAGAGCCTCCTTAGAAAATTGCACTAAGCTTAGAAGCTCCTCCATCCTGCACTAATGCAGTAAATACAATGTACCTAATTTCATGTGCTAAATGTTGGACAGTCTGCTATGAGTTTATCTCAAATAATATTATCCTCTTGCCTCCTGTGTATGTGCAATCCTTTCTTGTAATGTTTTTGTGTGTGTTTAAAATGAACAAATAATGATTTTTATCTCTTTAGCCTGTTGTTACCATGGTAACTTTTAGACTGCACTAGACTCTAGTGAGAACACCATTTTAACCTCCCAGACACAGAATGGAGCATAGGATACATTTTTTTTAAATGTCCGGACTGCTGCTTTAATGCCTTTCTATTTGTTAACCTTGCATGATGGAGAAAAATAGGTCCCAATTTATCGATACTAGCTGATATGAGGTTTTTAGCTGCCAGAGAGGCAGAGAGCTAAATGGTTTGATAACTTTCCTACACACATTACACAAAAGATTTAATGCAATGGCAGAAATTGGTTTCGGACTTGAACATTTCTAGATAATTGGTAATGTTAACCCCCCTCCTATGCAGTTACTAGAGTGTTGGAGTGTATCGGGCCCCACCCTGTGTTTTCATGGGCTCATGATGTCACAGAGTAAATAGAGGAGTGGAAGTTTGAGAAGGTTAGGTTCCTGGAGGACAAGAGGAGTGGAGCCTCGGGTGGGTAGATATGGATGATCATAAGGAAATAGTGCAGACCAGGCCCCTGTTTAATTATGTTGTAGATAGGGACAGTGACTATTCAAGTTAGGTTCCCAAAAGAAGGCTAATAGAGTCCTGAATATCCAAGAGAGGAAAACAGCATCCCAAAGAGGACCACAGGAAAGAGGGTTGCCGGGTGTTGGCGGATCAGCTCTAACCACGGTTCTGCATTAACCCATTCCTCATCAGACTGTATGGAAATGGTAGTTCCCAATCAGGCCAAAGGTCTTGGGTTACTTGGGAAGCACCAGCTAGGACTCCCATATGGGCCTAGTGTAACCAGGGTAGAACCAATGATAATCTCGAAGCAACAAAGGGGGAGAAAGGGGGGGCTGTGGTCCCACACCTAATTAGAGCAACTAAGATAATGTACCTCCATTTGAGTGTTGAGTGGGCTCTAATGGAAGCATCATATTCATGTATGTCTACTATAAAAACACGGTACAACGTTGTCAATAAGTGTATGAGCGGTCCCTGTGCTTGGGGATACGAAATAAAGCACAGTTGTATTGCAAAAGTTCCTGGCACCCATTATTATACATCCTTGCTACCTCCTCGCCCAGCTGCCTGAAGCCTTCACCCCAAGTCAAGGTAATCCATGCTGAGTAACCAAACATTGCACAACGGTGTAAACTCCCTAGGAGCCGGGCAGGGAGGGTTGCAGCAGTAATATATCATTTGGTTATCTGATCTGAGATTTAAATAAATCAAATTATGGAACCATTCAAATATGCAGCTTGGTGTAAATGTGCTCAGCTGAGAGAAGATTGGCCTGATTATGGCCCAGATTGACTAAAGGATGCTAACTTTTAATACCCTTTAGTGAATCTGGGCACCTTTTCATTTCCAGCCATACACAATTTCCCATGTTTATGATGGAGCAGCATCATTTACCATGTTAGTTTTTCAGGGGTTATAATTATTCCTCCAATGCACCTTCATATCATGAAACAAAATATACAGTTAATACCTGTTGAGTTATTGTTATTACATGTATCTGCAGTATAGCCTGACACAGCATACTCATGGTTTAACAGCTGGACCGATGAAACTGCAGTTACAGACTATAAGTGAGCTGGAATCTGTGTGGGACACAGGAAGGCCTGAGGGACCGGCTGCTTGCTGTTTGTTATGGGGTGAAAAGGAAGCTATAAGTGGTCCTCCATCTTCTATTAACAGCAGGACAGAGTCAGGCTGGAGCCAGGAGGCTGCGGCATTAGCTATGTTTTTTAAACAACCGTTTAACCCCAAGAACACACTCATGGTTCCTGCAGTAAGGAGACCGTTACCTTTAGTGCAGAAATCTGTAGCTGGGGCATAGCTCAGGGCATTCTGTCTCTGATCAGATGTTGGTTTGTAATAAAAAGAGCTGTAGTCTCATAATAGCACTAAAGGGTCTGGGAAGCATGTTGGATGTCACAATAAGTTAAGTCCCCATGACTCACCTTATGTAACTTTTGCTGGATTTTATAATTCCTCTTCAGGAACAATTTTCTTATAAAAAGTCAAGCAATTTGGGCAATACAAGAAAAGATATTAGCAGAGGGAGATGAACAATAGGCGTACATACAACCTCAGGTACATAGTTGCCTAAAATAAATGAGCCTACTGTAGCAGGGTCCCCCATGGCCCCCCTCACCTGCGTGGAGTAGCGGGGACTCCCGCAGTCTGTCAGGCAGTTGCAGGGGCGATTGCGTCGCCGGGGGCTCCCGACGACATCAGTGACAGGGCGCTACCATCTTGCGTGCGTTCGCGCATGCCCGGTGCATATTTAGAGTTGCGGCGGCCATTACCCTTAGCGCAGGGACACCCCAGGGTCACCTCTGCGCAGTGAAGAGTAGCGGCGGCCATTTCACGATCATGAATACAAAAAGGATGGGGGAGCACAGTTGTGAGAAACAGGCAGTGTAATGTATCTAGTAATTCACACTTAATAAAATATAGCGGTTAAACCCTGAGCAAGCGTAATGGCTCAGGTGGCTGATATCCAATTTTGAAGGGTAAACATACATAAATTGTGTATGTGTGGGAAAAAGGGGTAAAAATAATAATATACAGTATAACTTACACGGCCTTGTGTAAGCTCAGTCGCTTCAAGGTTTCTTTGGGAATCCAGTTGATCTTGCAATGATGCTTTTCTCTCCGCAATGTGAGTTTTTCTTCTTGTTGTATATACTGCTTACTTCGTTGGTTCAATGTTCCGCTCCAGGGGGATTTCCTCTCATATAAACAAAAAAGAGGATAGGATTAAGTCATATGTATATAGAGACGTCAATGAGGGGGAGGATGGGGTATTAATAGACCACTGAAATAAAACGGTATGATTTAGCACTCACACGGGCTAATGTGAGTGTATTCTTATCTTGGTATCTTGTTTCTGCCCATTAGGGATATAACCCAATTGGTAGCAGATAGTGATGGAGGGGTGGGGGCAAAGATACAAAGTGTATATACAACACAATACTCACACGGGCCAGTGTGAGTACACACTCCTAGCGGTTTCTTTGTGCTTCTATTCCTCGTGTGGCTGAAGCTGAAGATGGGTTAGGCAGTCCAGTTCCGGACGAAACGCGTTGCTCTTTCTTTCATTTGAGACATTTCACAGCACACCACAGAGGAGGCAGAGGTGTAGTTGTAGCTCCCCATCCGGATGCGGAAGGTGAGACCCCCTACTACTATACACCACACTACCCCCCCTTGCTTTTACTTCCCCACAGAAGCCTTATGGTTTCTGCTTTTATACTTTTATTTTCTTGTTTTTTATTAAAGTTAGTTTTTTACCCTCCAGACCATAGTGTCCTTTATTTTGTTGCCTAACCCATCTTCAGCTTCAGCCACACGAGGAATAGAAGCACAAAGAAACCGCTAGGAGTGTGTACTCACACTGGCCCGTGTGAGTATTGTGTTGTATATACACTTTGTATCTTTGCCCCCACCCCTCCATCACTATCTGCTACCAATTGGGTTATATCCCTAATGGGCAGAAACAAGATACCAAGATAAGAATACACTCACATTAGCCCGTGTGAGTGCTAAATCATACCGTTTTATTTCAGTGGTCTATTAATACCCCATCCTCCCCCTCATTGACGTCTCTATATACATATGACTTAATCCTATCCTCTTTTTTGTTTATATGAGAGGAAATCCCCCTGGAGCGGAACATTGAACCAACGAAGTAAGCAGTATATACAACAAGAAGAAGAACTCACATTGCGGAGAGAAAAGCATCATTGCAAGATCAACTGGATTCCCAAAGAAACCTTGAAGCGACTGAGCTTACACAAGGCCGTGTAAGTTATATATTATTATTTTTACCCCTTTTTCCCACACATACACAATTTATGTATGTTTACCCTTCAAAATTGGATATCAGCCACCTGAGCCATTACGCTTGCTCAGGGTTTAACCGCTATATTTTATTAAGTGTGAATTACTAGATACATTACACTGCCTGTTTCCCACAACTGTGCTCCCCCATCCTTTTTGTATTCATTGCCTATAAGGGTCCTGGATAGATCCTGCTGGGGTTCCGAGTCACAGGAAGACATCAATTGAAAACCACTCTCAGGCAGTATCATACCCTCCCTTTTTTTCTACATTTCCGTATATCCGACAAGCTCCACAGAGATAGCGCCCGGGTTTCTCTCCAAACATTTCACGATCATGCATGTTCAGTACAGATCACACACGCGGCCCCAATGATAAAAAGGTCCTGAGTGGACTACATCTCCCAGCAGCCTCTGGGGACTGTCCTTTCACCCAGATCACATGCAGCCAGATAGCCACTAAGGTTTACAGATTCTCATGCTGCATTTGGATACATTGTTGTGTGCTGAGTGAGGAAGCAGACAGTGAAGCACATGAGGCAGACTGAGGAGACAGTGGGGAAGGAAGGGGGGAGCAGAGAGCTGTGAGCTTCTGCCCTAGGCCAGAAGTACCCCGGGCTAGAGTTGAGGCCCTGACTCCCCACTAGTGAGGGTGGGTGTTCATAGGGACAGGCCCTTAGGTAAGGACCCTGTGCCCCTTCAGCTGTGTGCTAGGCAGGGACCTAGTGATAGTGTCTGCTACAGTGCCTTAGTGCAGGGAAGGAGAGAGAGGCCCTGCTGCAGTTCCTTAGTGCAGGGACCCAGTGATAATGTTGCTGCATGTTCCTGTATGCTGTGTTGCTGATCCAGAGACTGTCCTTACGGTGGGACATCCGGCTGGACCCCATCTCACGCGGAGGTACAGATCAGCGCTGGACCAAGCAGATCCGGTAGACCCTTTGCGAAGACACCCAGGTGTAGAGACACCTGGGCAGGTATTTACACCCTTCTACATGTGCACCAACGTTGCCTTGCTCCTCACATGTGACAAGCCTGTTCACACACTTGGGTGGGCTTGGACTCTCTGGACACGGGGTTGGAAAGGGGTTGTAAGGGTATAGCCCAGTTAGGGGCAAGGTTATAGCCACCATCTAAAGGCAGAAGGTGGCCTATATATATTGTTGTATATGCTGATGTTGTTGCACTGTTATATCATGATACTGTGTGTTGTGTTACTCGTCCAGTAAACCTTTTAGCCATAATCCTGGTGTATGTGGTTTCTGGGTGGATTCCTATGCTAGGGCATTCTACATTCCTATAGAATCCTGCATAGGTGGAGGCGCTGACTGACGAGAGAACGTTCCAGAGAAGCACCCCCGATTCCCAGTAGCGGAGACTCAGGCCTCCTGTGAACCTGCAGGTATATGTACTAGAAGCGAGATGGTAAAAAGGATAGAGAACCAGGAACGGGTATACCTATCTAATGGAAAGGGATGTATGCAGCATGGACCTTATTCAATATGCTGTGAAGCCATATTCTCCTGGTGAGGGAAGATTGAGGCTCCATTCTATTTATTATGAATGAAATCTTCCTGAGCAAAGACAGGACCGCTCCACTGCATACAAAATGGAGCCACGAAGAGTGGGGATTCAGATTCCAGCTGTTGGAGTCTCTTATATGGCCCATGAGGAGGACAGATGTGGCATTTGGAAAGGCTTCCTGTCCCACTATGTCATTATGTAGCAACACCGCTGCTGCACCTGCTTCGGTGAAGAAGTCCCATCACCTTCAGTGCAAAACACATTGACCCAGTTTGCAAATTTCATGGCCATGCTGTGGTGAAAGGGTGATACTACTAGGGAATAAGAGTACCATTACTTATGTTTGCAAACCTACCGTTTTTTATGCTTATTAAGAAATGTGATTTACTTCAATAAAACTCTTCCCTTTCTGTTATAAAATATAAATAATACGTATGTATTTCTAAAAGGAAGTAGAAAGAGCGTTCTACCAATGTTTGTTTGAACCACGTTAATTTCTTCTCCGGTGACCCCCTGATTTCCATGAAACTTATCCGGCAAGGTGTCGCCGGTTACTTCCCGGTTGTTTGAATGCCGGCATCATGTGGGCCAATAGGAAGTCACAACGGATTACCTTGTGGCTTCCTATTGGCCTGCGTAACGCGGGATATTTAAACGCCACATTCTTTCTCCTGGATGAGATGCTACAAGCTGCACGTTCCCCGGTAGGTATCTTGGGAACCAGGGGGTCTACGTAAAACAAAATGGGAGTAAAAAAATGAGTAGGCAGTGTTGCTCTTTTAAAGTAGTCGTTTTCCCATTATTTTTAGTACCCTCAAAGCTAACACATTTTGGCCGCAACAACTGTGCCTTTTTGCATTCCCAAAAAGCTCATGTGTAAGAACACATGTATTATTTTCATGTTGATCCAAAAGGTGTCGCAGCCTGCAGAGAAACTAGTTAAATATTAGAAATGCATAAAAAAAACTTTTGAATCCAAAATAATTTTCCACACTAAAGCATCTGTTCTGAGAAAAAGCTGCCACATTGTGTGAATCAAATATCCCCAGGATAAAATATAGGCTTCCTTAGATATTTCATTCATTACTTTATCTTCTTAAGGTCTATTTACAATTTCCCCCTATTAGTTCTAAACCCTTGAAGCAAAAGCGCGGGCCTTAATAGCAGTGTTGAAATTAAGTGTAATTCTACTTTTCCGTATAGTAATTGTTTCCCCATGCAAATCACAGAAACGAGCAAACAGTAAATGATCATTTTGTTTAAATATAAACTAACTTGGGATTAAGGGAGGGGAGCTGTCTCCTCCAATTAAAGACTGAGCTGCTAAAATCTTCTAAGATGGTCCTACTGAGGCCTACGCAAGGGCTACATCCCCACAAGCTGTGCAGTAAGCCAACCAGGCTCGTTTACATATTCATGAGGTCAGTAGCTGTGGGGCCTTTGTGACAGGTCGCTTTGCACAATGAATGGTTTGTCAGTTTCACTGCTACACTGAATAAAAATAAACACATTTTGTTGATGCAACTATTTAACCCCTTTCGGTCAATTAGTTTGAGATATGTTTTTTTTAATTTTTTTACCAAAAGGAATCTAACATGGGTGTCAGCGTTGGCATTACCAGAACGCCAATAAACTGAGCGGTACATCGCTATGAAGCGTCACGTCCCCCTTAATGACGGAAAGTAGTAGACAGCACCCACTTATTGTATTGGGACAGACCTGGTAAATTGACCATTAACTGAGGTGTTCTCAGCATACTGACCCATGTGGAGAAAGCTCCTCTGAGGGAAATTTGGAATAAAAGAGATATCGTTTACCAGGGCGGCAGAAAAATGATCATTCTTTCAGCTATGAATGAGGACAGTTCCCTGATAAATAATGAGAGTTCTCCAGCATAACCCCAGGGTCAGGTAACGTAAAATGGAAACATTACTGTGAATGGACAGCCGTTCCATAAAAGGTTTTGATACAAACAGGGTGACACAACCAAAACCCCTGTTTTAACTTTATAGGGGGATATATAAAAACATTTAATTTGCGTCAGTTTTCTCCTGCACTGTATGTGTAATGTAAAGCTGGTCACATGAGCTTCTTACACCAGGCCTTGGGCAAACAAGGTTATCACCACTTGTGACCTGATGGATAGATTTGACATAACCCTGCTCCATTATATTTGCACATTCTTTTATACATCTCATTATACTTTTGCTCCAAGCAACCACTCCCCTGATGCAAGTGGAGCCAAGCGGACACAAAGCCCCTTGATATATTGACGCAAGAGCGGCGCAGACTCAAAATATTGCAATTTGCGTCAGTTCTGGAGCAATCCGCCCAATTTACTGAAATTGTGATGCTTGATTAATTTCCACCTTAGTGTTGTGGTGTTTTTTTTTATTTTTTCTTTCTTCTTAGAAATCATATAATATCATTTTAATCAAGAGACAGCAAAAACTATTTTCCGTATAAGAGAAAATAAACATGCAAGAACATATCTCTGCATAAAAAGGAATTACTGTACTGGCCTGAATATAGTGCTATGTTTTTTCCTAAAAATGTCCTTTGGAAAACTGTACTCGTGTTATATGCGCAGCCTCACATCTTTTATTTTTCATGTAAAACATCTTCAAAACTTTAGGGTCGTATTATGTGCCAGGCCGTACTTTATTCCGGCCAATACGGTACTTACACCTATTAAGTTTGACCTCTAATTGGCTGAAAGGCAAAAAAGACGGTGCAAAACAGCGCTAAAAATCATACAATACCCCTAATGGGACACACGTGTAAATTATATAACAGTAAAGGCAGCCAGACAAATACTGACAGTACAGTCAGTTGGATAGCATAGGAGAAAAAGGAAAATGTCGGCGCCAAATGTGGCAAAAATATATAGTCCAAACCATACAGGTGAAAGTCCAAATGTAGTCCTTAGATGATCAATGGATGTGCAGACGGACTGTAAATTCTCTCCAAGGTTTGGTGCAATATGTGAAAATAAAAGAAAATGGATTATAGTGCAGTATGTCAGTCAATGCGGACATAAAAACATATAACATTAACAACACAATACAAACATGACAAACTAACAACAACACAAGCCAGACTAAAAAAATAATGAAAAGCTATTTATTGACAACTATTGTAGGGTGCTGGAGGATGGCTGGCACACACCAATCCGGGGGGGGGGCTAAAATCGTTGCCCTACTCACACGATACAGGATAATATCAGGCAGTAAGGCTGGAAACACAGTCAGTCTTTGTAAGATGGCGATCGGAGCCCTCTCACTGGCGTCCCCACGTGAGGAAGATGCTGTGTGGAGCTGCACAGGTCGCCGGAGCTGGAACACCTCTAAGCGGATGTGGCGTCACGCTCAGTCTTCCTCCCAATGCTGCTGTCCTCTTACGTATCTCGTCCCCCACACCTCAGACCGGATAATAAGCTTCCACTTCCAGGAACCAAAACTTCACTCTAAAATCAAATCTTCCCGACGCGTTTCATGCGCATGCGCGCACTTCTTCAAGGGATGTGTTAATGTTTCTTCAAGGGATGTGATCTCTAATTGGCTGAGGTGCTCTCCATATATGTATAGGTATATTGATCCAGAAAAAAAGTAAACAAAAATAGTATTGCAAATGTTATCTCATAAGGGAATAAAATCATTTTCTGACTCCAATAGTGGCAATCAGATTTCTCCCTGGATCAATGCTATCCATAAGACTTTTTTATTCAGGCTATCCCTGTATACTATTCTTTTAAAAAATATATGTTTTAATTATATGTACTGTATCTGCCATCACAGTCTCCATGGTGTCATACACTCCACATGTTGACTGCCCTTACTGGCCAACCAGGGAAGTCTGCCTAACCGCCTAAATCTGTATATAGTTTGGGATGTGTTTGTATTATATATATATATATATATATATATATATACACACACCCCAGATATACTCTTCTTCAGCCATTGTCGATCCACTGCTGGGTCAAGGCCTCCCCAATGATCTTTCAGGTATTGCGGTTGCAAACTTCTCTTCTCCCCATTGCTCCAAGAAATTTTCTGATTTCATCTTCCAGTTCTTGCAGTGCTGCTTCATTGTAGTGTCTGGCATATCTTCATAGTATGGTTAAACTCACCAGCACAAGTGCCACTATACATCTTCCTGAATACCATTTGCCACCTTCGCACCACTTTGAAGCAGTGAGATAACTGAAAACGAATTAATTGAGTTTTTTACATACTTGGCAGAATTACCTACGCCAGTTAAATTTACTAAAAATTGGAGTAAATCACAGATATCATACTTAGATGTACTGATCACATATAATGGACATGAGTTGCATACAGATCTATTCCGGAAACCTACGGATAGAAATTCTACATTACATGGATCTAGTTTTCATCCAGACTCTTTAAAGAGAATGTTACCCTATTCACAAAAAATAAGAGTGGGAAAAATTGTTGACGGGCCTCTGCACTTGGCTAGAACCATAGAAGAAATAAAAACAAGGTTCACAGAAAGAGGACATAAAGCTTCCATAGTGGAAAAATCTTTGAGAAAGGAACCACTAGAGGAGAATAGGCCAGTTGACAGTGAAGAAAAAATGACCTTTGTCAGCAAATACACGACTGCAAGTAAATTTGTTAAACAAACTACACAAAAACACTGGAAGATTCTTCAAACAGATCTGACATTAGGACAAATATGTAAGGAAACACCTAGATTTGCCTATCAAAGAGGAGAAAATATCAAGGATATTCTGATCAAAGCAGACAAAAAGTAACATTATGTGGGTACACACTTTCTTAGTGATCGAAAAGCAGGCTGCTATAAGTGTTTAAATTGTTCGGTATGCAATAGCTTAATGACAGGCGATGTATTTTGTCACCCAAGAAGTGGTGCAAAATTTAAAATTAACAAACGCATCACCTGCACTACCACACAAGTCATATATATTATCAAATGCCCCTGTGGTCTTTTATATGTTGGTAAGACAAACAGGAGTCTGAAGACCAGATTCATTGAACATAAGAGCAGGATCAATAATAAATCAGAAAATACTGTTTATATTGACCACTGTACAGACCACAAACACCCAGTCTCATCCCTCCGTCTAATGGGGATAGAGCACATAAAAAGAAAAGCAACAGGCATTGATATTAATACACTTTTATTACAGCGTGGGTCATACTGGACATACACTTTAGATACAGTTCATCCGAAAGGGCTAAATGATTACATATCATTCAACTGTTTTCTTAATAGGAGATAGAATGTTTCTTAGGTGGCATGGCTGCTATTGGTGATAATGCCTTAAATGTGAGTAAGTGACAGAATAGATTGACAAGCATTCCAAAAGTTTTAATTAAATGTTGTTTTTTGCACTTACTACTTTTTTACACTGGTTCACACTATAGAATGCCACCCCTTATCACATATAATGATTTTCTCTATGCATACTAAAGGACTGATATTGCACACTGAGAGACATAGAAGAATAGCCCACTTTAACAGGAGAACAAAAGACCAGGATGACAACAAGATGACCATGATGACGGAGGACGCAGGAGTATCTCCCACACCGCGACGCAGAGAGAGGGAAGGCTAACAGCTCACAAGATGAGGAAACAGCCCCCACAGCATCACGAGGAAGGGAGAACCAATCCAACGTGATGGCAGACGTCAGA